>NC_142801.1:63436200-63527063 GCF_049724085.1 Artemia sp. Qi Xiang Cuo
GTAAACCAGTCCATGCCATTCCATATTCCCATGATTGCTTAGATTCGGAAGATTCTTGCTTTTTTCCAGAAGTTCTAAGATTAAGAATAGAATGAGGATTTAAAAATACTTTATGAGTCTGCTGCTCTTTAGGGGTCACCTCCCCCACGCCACTCAGCGTGTACCCAGGTGGCGATAGGGGAACGCCATACAGGTATGTAGACCACCTCCATAAGAGGCACAGACCAAGGGGGACCTTGTCCCTTGGGGTCCATAATAGAAACTGGGGCACCCTCGCCGGGGGCCTTAAATAAAGGCGGAGGAGGAAGAAGGCCCCTAAAATGTACACTCAGAAGGGTCCACCGACGTGTCCACGCGTCCCTTGAGTTAAAAACCTTCTCCCAGTTGTGGGTTAAATTGCATGGTGACGCAGAAAACCATCGTTGGAGTATCCTCTATAGGAGGACAACTGCGACAGGGCGTAAGATCCAGATCTATGGACAACAGCCTCTGCAAAGGGATGCATCTACCCTTTCGGTGCACCTGCAAGAATGGGGACCTTACGGTCAACTCTATTCCCCCTTGAGGAATGGCGTCCCTCGAGGAAATTATAGCCTAGTAAACGACACAGCATTCGCACAGGATTCTGATTAATGGATAATTTTTCTGGGCTTGGTCTGTTTTGACGGGCGTTTTTGGGCTGAAAAACCTGTTTCTAGCTAATTTATCTACTATGAGTTGCCTCCCCGTAGTAGCATAATATTTGTAGACATGAATAGATAATGAGTCAGAGGCAATAAGCTTGAGACTGTCTGTGCAGGATTTCGACTCTTGTTAATAGAAGAGCATAGCCAAGTGCTGAAAACCATGTTATGACCAAGATGGGCCTAGGATTGCACAAAGCCTCCATTCATACTGGAGGCCCCAGGCACTTCTTGCTGTCCAGTTCTAAGCCAGCTTAAGCGCTTCGGTGTAGACTTGAGAAGATATGTTATCCCCGTCCTGCAGTGGTATCCGGGACCATTGCTTTTCCTTAGGCCAAAATAATTCCAGTGATTTATAGAACATGAAAATTGGAACTTAGAATGTTAAGACGTTAAAAAATGACTATCGTATCGACATTTTGACTGAAGAATTCAGCGATTCTAACCGGACTTATAAGGAGTTTCAGAAACTCATATACTAGGGGTAGGAAGCATGAAATTAAGCGATGTGCATTTGTTTACTCAGGCAGGAAGGATGGAGTACATAGATGGGGAGTAAGGCTCATGATGAGTAAGGAAGCTGCTAAGTCTTGTTTAGACTGAGAAGGTATTAATAATAGAATACTAATTGCTCATTTTATGACTAAAAAGTTCAAGGTATCAGTTACAGTAGTATATGCCCCTGTAGAACCGACTGACGGAGATACTAGTGACTCAGATGAATTTTACTTACAGTTACAGGAGCAAAAAGACAGGGTCTCAGGTAAAAATATACTGTTTTTACTAGGAGATTTTAACGCCTAGGTCGGTAGAACTAGGGATAGATATTATCATAGCCTAGATAAATTTGGTGTAGGAAAAGAAAACAGTAATGGCTACAGACTTTTGTAATTTTGCAGGTATAACAATCCAGTAATAATCAATGCGATGTTTGGGCATAAAATGGCCAATGAGTTAACATGGTATTCACGTGATGGTAAGACAGCAAACCTTATTGAATGAATGAATGAATTTTATTAATAACCTGTCTTAAAAGACAGAGCACAAACAAGAAAAGAAAGAAAAAGCAAAACAGAAAGAACTACATAATAACATAACTATTTGAGAAGGTGGGCCCACTCATGATCCAGAAGCTCTAGTCTTTTCACATAATTCTGAATTACCTCCTCCACGGCCCTCAGAGACTCAGCAATTCCATATTTCGCAACAATATGGCAGTTTCTAACAACCCCCATATTGATTATGTTATTGTAAACCAAAGACTAGCAGGATCAATACAAGATACTAGGGTATATGGGAGTGCTGTCATTGATGTTAAAAGTAAATATCACAATCTAGCAGTATCTAGTGTTAACTTAAAGCTGAAGGTTCGGAAGTGTAACTACCTTCCGGGAAGTTATGATGTTGGTAGACTCCAGGATGAAAATTTGAGAGAAACTTTCCAGGAACAGTTGAATATTAAACTTAAGAGTTTAAAATTTGACAGTGTGGGAAATGGTTGGAATAATTTCAGAAACATAATTTGTGAAGTTGCTGATGGTGTCTTAGGGAAGAAAGTTAGGACTTCAGCTAAAAATATTAGTGAAAAAGATTTATGTTCAATAGAGAGGAGAAGGGGCTTGTATAAGAATTATCTGACTGATAGATCATATGAAAACAAAAAGAATGTAAAGAAAGTGAAGAAAGCCTTAAAAAATGAACTAAGGAGGTGTTAAGCGGAGGCCATGGATAAAATCGCCGAGGACGTGGAAGATGCAGCTAAACAGCTGCAAAATTGCCGAGGATCTGGAAAATTGCAGCTAGACATTATCATAGTAAAATACTGTACTGGCATGTTAATAAATTGAGAGGGAGTAGTCAATCTGAACTTGTCCCAGTTAAGGATAGAAACAGGACCACAACTAGTGATATGGAAAGAATTAAAGAGGGTTGGATAGAACATTTTGAGAATGTGCTAAACCGAGATAGAGTTGCAGGAAAAGATATAGAGGAAATAAAAAAGTTTGTGATACATTGAATGTGAAGGAAGATTTGTTTTGTGGGTAAGTATTAGCGACAGCACTATAATGATTGAAAGATAATAAGGGTCCACGGTGCTAATAATGTGGTAAATAAGTTTCTTAAATATGTTGGCTCTGATGTTAGAAATAAGTTACTGAAGATTACGAAGAGGATTTTTGAAAAAAAGGAAGTACCTAAAGATTTTAGGAAAACCTTAATTAAATCAGTGTATAAGAAAGGTGATAACAGTGAGTGTTGTAATTATCGAGGCATTAGTCTCGTCTATATAGGTAACAAATTACTTAGTAGTAGAATACTAATTAGACTGAGATATGCAGTAGACAAAGTTATAAGAGAAGGACAATGCGGTTTTAGAAAAGGAAGAGGATGCGTCGACCAAATTTTCACTCTTAGGTTAATAATTGAGAAGTGCCTGAGTTGTGAAACATCTTTGGTCCTCAGTTTTATAAATTATGAGCAAGCGTTCGATTCTGTTTATAGAACAGCCTTAGCAAAGGTCTTATCCTTGTATGGTATACCAGACAAATACATTAAAGTGATTAGTGCGATGTACGAGAATAACACTGCTGCGGTTAAGGTAGGAAATGCGGTTAGCAGCTGGTTTTGTATTAAATCAGGAGTTAAACAGGATTGCTTTCTATCCTCCTCTATAAGGATAATTTTGATGGACTTTGTCTTAAGGAGTACAGGAAAGGCAATATGAGACCACGGAAACAGATGGAAAGAAAGTACTGTCCTGGATTTGAACTAGTCTAAGGATTTATGCTTCCTAGATGACAATGTGAGTAATATGAACCCGCTTTAACATGCTATATGAGCTCGAGGTGTAAGGGTAGGTTTAAAACTTAGTATTAATAAGACTAAGTCACTGAGGCTAGGAATAAGGGAAGATGAAAAGTTGACGTTGGGTAGCGAAAAGATTGATCAAGTGGGCAGCTTCATTTACCATGTTAGTGTTATTAGTAAGGACGATGGGAACAGTGAAGATGCTCAAAGTACAATAGCTAAGGCTCGGGGTGTTTTTTCACAGTTAAAAGAAGTTTGGAAGAATGGGAAGATAACTCTGCAAAGCAAGATTAGAATATTAGAAGCTACTGTGATGACAGTAGTCACATATGGCTCGGAAGAATGGGCGCTCCAAAAAGCGGATGAAGATTGGCTAGACGTTTTCCAGAGAAATGCCTACGGTGTCAGATTGTTCTGGACACCCGGCTTACTAACCGTATTTCAAACAGTAGGCGGTACGACAAATGCGGTTCAGTCCCGCTTTCTAGGGGTATAATGAAAGAAAGGTTGAGAGGGCTAGGGTACGTTCTGTGGATGAAGGATGATAGATTGCCGAAGATTGTCCTTTCCGGTCAACCGTCTTGGGGTAAACGGAAAGCACGTCGTCCTCTTCTGGAGTGGGAGGATATCATAAAGAAATATTTATTTGAAATGGTACCTTCCTGGGAGGGCGTAATTAGGGAGGTTTTGAATAGATTAGGACGGAGGAGGAGCATGCGCAGCTGTGTTAGCTTCAGGCTGCTTGGTGCTGCGGTGAGTTGTTAGTAGTAGTGGTAGTAGAAATTAATGAATGAATGAATGAATTTATTAACCCGTCAAGTTTAGACAAGCAACAAAGACGGAGCATAAATAAAAGGAAATAAAAAATGAAAAACGAAAATACGCTTCAACAGAAACAATAATGAAAAAGAAAGAAAAACAAAAGAAGACACTTACACTTAAACTAACAAGGAGAAAAGAAAATTCACATTACTGATGAAAACTACTGCGCTAGTTTGGGCCACCACTGATGAGTTTGATGATTATTATTGAATTTAACAATCTGTTCTTCCGCCGCTTTCAGTGGATCCGTGATATTGTAAATCCTGATTATTTTTTTATTCCTGGTCCAAGGTGGGAGTCTGAGTAAATATTTTGCAAACCGAAAAAAGTGCTGCGGATTTTATTTTTATCGGTTTGAGTAAATATGTTCCAAATAGGTGTACAGTATAGAATGTGAGGTGTTGCAATCGCATTGTACAATGTGGCAAGGATGGATCTATTGAAACAAAGTTTTGCCTTGATAAATGTCGCATAAGCAGTTCAAATGCGGCGTTGTATATGTGAAAGTAGAAGCTGACGTGTGTGTTTAATAGAAGTGTCAATCGGGAGTCCACGGTAGGTTATGTGGTTAGACATTTTGATTGGCATGCTGTCAAGAGAGATGTTAAGATTTTGGGTTTCATCTTTCCAATAAAACAATACAACCTCCGATTTTTCAGGATTAAATTCAAGTCCAATCTTAGCAAATCAGTTGCAGCGTGCGACTCACATTCAGGATGTCGTCTGCGTAGCAGACCAACGACAAGTTTATAGCCTGCAAAATATATGATGATGGGCATTGTGCTTGAGCATCCAGGATGAAATTGTTGAACAATTTGAGGGATGTTATAGCTCCTCGTCTGGCTCCTTTTCTTGTCAGGATCAGTCGTTCACGTGGTGAGGGGGTGAAAATTTATCTATAGGCAATTTCAGCTGAACTTTAAGACCCGAATACATATCACGCAATGCCATGATAGTAGCGCGGTTTACCCCTCTTTTTGCTGCAAAAAGAAGCATTGCAGCGTGTATTAAAGAATCGAAAACCCTGCGTTTGTCATGTCCAGCTAGTATTAGGCTGTCTCCACTTCTATCTGCATCAGTAAGGGCATAAGCCATAGCTGCAAGAGCATCTGTACTTCCCACACGAGGCTGGAAGCAAAACTGATTAGGAGTCAGATAACATTTTTCTGTTAATTCATAAATAAAATCAACTCGAACAGCTTGCAGAGAGTAGTGAAGACAGTAATAGGGCGAAAGGATGAGCACTGTATGGACAGTTTGCCTTTCTTCGGTATTGGTGTTAGATCCCTAACTCGGAAAGTAGACGGCACCACTCTCTGAGTAAAAATCATCTGCACAAGCAGTTGTATATGATTTTGGAGCTGAGCTCCCCCATGCTTGAGATGCATTGCACTTATACGATCAATCCCGAAAGACAGTTTTCGCTTCAGGTGTTTAATAGCACGTTCAATAGCCGACAGAAGGACGGCAAAATCATTAGGAGGCATCCCAGCAAGAAATGTATTTAATTCCTGCTCAAACTTCCGCTCCCAACCCGCATCCGGAGACGAGAACTCCGACTCGAAGTGGGCATATCACTCTGACGCTGGGATTTAAATAATTTGAATTTATTGTAAATTAAAAATGTATCCTTCTAAAGCAAGCTTGATGCTGTTTGCAACAAAAGGTCTTATAAGACAGATATTGTAAAAAAAATAACGCACCCTGCAACATCTATGTGCTTGCTAAAAATGGGTAGATGTCACTTTCTCTTTCTTTCTGTCTCTCTGAAGCACCTTGCGACACGTTTGTGCTTACTGAAAATTGAATGTGCTTACTCTTCTTATCTCTTTGAAATATTAAAAATCACACAAATTTCTAAGAAAAGCTCCATGTCTAGGGAAAACAAAAGCCCGAAGCAGCTTGTAACACGTAAGTGCTTACTGAAAATGGGTAGGCATCTCTTACTCTCTCTATAGTTTCCACTCAAATTTCTCTCTCTCTCTCTCTCTCTCTCTCTCTCTCTCGCTCTCTCTTTCTCTCTAAAATACAAGAAACCACACAGGAAAATGTCCATTTTTTGGTTGGGGGAGAGGCGAAGGAGTCCAAAGCCGCTGCCACACGCACGCGCCTGCCAAGAATGGGTTTTAGTATTAAACACTGAAATAAGGCTCAATATGAAAAACTATTTTAAGGACTTAGTCGGGGTCAATACTGAAAATGATCAAAAATTGCCCATTTAAATTCAGTACGTGATGGTAGGCTTTTTAGTTCGAGAGTTGAATAAATTCTGAGACCACACTGGCTAAACATGACTTACCACAAAAAAAATGAAGAATAAAAAAATAAGTAAAAAAAAGACAAAATCAAACGATGGTGGTTTTCAAAAAGCGAAAAAATCAAAAAGAATCAAGAATACATTGGCAAATACATACTTCTGCTTAGCCGTACTCATTTCAAAATAAAATAAATTAATCTTGGTACTGGTACGTTATATGGACACTTTTATATATTGTACATGGAAACCAGTCACGGAATACCCGTCAGACAGGCTATTCTCAAGAGATCGCTATACATAAATGACTGCAAAGCCGTTGTTTCTCAATGAGTTAAAATATTTAAACGATTGTTTTTTGGGGTTTAAGAAGGAAAAAGGTAAGGTTAGGTTACGTATTTAATATATGCTATGCTTTACCCACCCCCCCCCCCACCACCCCCTAATGTGCAAATATATAGCTCACATTTGTTTATAAACTATTATATATTCATCCTATATTATTTTATTTCATTAGCATTAACCAAACTTGACTTTTTAGAAGTGTCCATATAACGCAACAGTACCTTAATCTTTTCGAGTCACCTGAGCAGAAGGAAAAAATTACTCGGGAAAAAATGCACACCCCAGAGCCTGTTTTGCTAGATTTCTGAATATTGATGGCTGTTTCATAAATATTCTTCTTATATCTCCTTTCTTCTTCTTTTGTTTTCTGCTTTTTTGTTCTTTCTTCCTCAATTTGGATATTTCAGCAAACGTTTTAGTCAATCCCAGAGGCTCCATTTCCTACTCATATCTGTTATATAAATATTTTCTTTGGGACCTCTTCCTTGATCACCACTTATCTCCACAGAGAGATGTTCTCTGGGCATGTCTAAATTATCTTGGTTGATTTTAACGCCCCAAGGGGATTTCTAAGAGTTAGTAAATTCAGCAGAATATAACGCCTTTAATTTAATCAAAGAGTTTGGTTGAAATTAGAAAACTCAAGTGCAAATTGTGAAATAAAATCTTAAGGCTCGGGCTCATCCGTCTATATCTTATAAGCTCTTGCAAAAATTCACTATAATTTTTTAACATTCTCCGTTTTGAACCTTTCCTCGTCAAAATCCTCTCTCCCCCAACAAGAAAAATCTTTGGCACCTACCAGCAAAAGTATCCACGTTTTATCTGTCCCAATAAAATCGGTGTCCACCTCATATTCGTTTTTGAAACTACCCATACCACCCCTACCCATATTATAAAAAGCTATCCTAGTTTTGTGATTCATTTTCTATTCCAGAAAAAATTCTTTTCATATTTTTTCGGAAAACTCTCATGTGGTAATTTATGTTGCACATATTCATTTTTTGTACCATGAATCCAGTGGTAATTTTAGGGGGTAGGGCAGAGGGGGCACTTGTCCTGAACGCAGAAATTTTACGGACTCACAATTTCGAATATATAATTTTATTGCTACTATTACTACTAACAACTCACCGCAGCACCAAGCCGTCTGAGGCCAACACAGCTATGCACGCTTCTCCTCCATCTGAAGCTATTCAAAGCCTCCCTTTTTACACCCTCCCACGAAGTTCCCATTTCCTTTAAATCTTTCTTTATGACGTCCTCCAACCCCAGACGAGGACGACCTGCTTTCTGCTTAGCCCTAGACGGTTGGCCAAAAATAACGATCTTCGGCAATCTGCCGAATCTGACGGTTGGCCACCTCAACCTTTCTCTCACTATAGCCCTACGAAGCGAAAATTTCGTAATTTATGAAATTTCGAATCCGAAAGCAAATTAAATCCAAAATTATCATTTTTTCCATATCTTCGTCACCATTTCTTGAAAATATAAATATATGTAACAATAAAAGTGATATATTGTGATGATTTAGATCCCGTTCTGTTGCTCCATGAACTTCAAGATGTAAAAAAAAAAATAATTCAACACAGCCAGACTTCGTTATGGAAACCTATAGATGAGTTAAAATTAATCTTGCAATACGGAAGTGAAGGGGTCCTTGCAAACATAAGGGTTTTCTATAAAATAATATTAGCGATTGCAGTGTCGGTGGCCAGTAATGAGTGGTTGTATACCTTAAACCTTAGATCCTCTAGAGCCACGAATGGCGCAAAGGGTGTCTAGGAAACCTCGCCAGAATCACGGAGCTGAGCTACAGCCGTGACGTCCTCCAACTGGGGTTGAAGAGACTTCTTCCTCTACTCGGATCCTGTTTCTACTGCCATCACAAGGCGTGTCTTGATCGATCTTTTTGGGGCCTTCCTTGATAGCACTACTTGTAAAATGTACATGGAAGCTGATCCTCTAGCATACAAAGGACGTGGCCAAATTACGTCTATCTCCTGCGTTTCAGAAGGACAGTAACTAAGTGTTGACAGGTTGGCAGACGAAATTCAATATTTATGACATTTTTCTGTCACGTTATGTTCAGTATTTTTCTAAAGCAGATGTTTTCAAAGGCTAGGACGTGTTTTACTACTTGAACATTTAGTTTCCAGCATTCACTTGGAAAGAGGAGAACGGACATGACATTACGGTTCATGAGGCGGAGCTTCAAGCGCATAAAGTATTTCCTACTGTGCCAGATTGGTTTCAACTTATTAAAAACCGATGTAGCTTGTCCAATCCTCTTTTTGATTTCGTTGATTTTCTTTTTCCCCATTATAATCAAACCAACTCCCGAGGTGCTTAAATCCGTTGACTGTTCATTTACTTTATCTTTGCATTTTAGTATCAGCGGAGAATCAAATGCAGCCATGCTTTTTGTATTACTGACATTCGCTGCAAGCTCCAATTTTGGCCTTTTCATCCATGGCGTCGAGTAGCAGCTGTAGTCACTGTTTTGTTTCTTCGAGAAGAACAATTTCGTCAGTGAAGTCCACGTCAGAGATCTGTCAGCTGCAAATCTTCACTCCAGATCCTGAAGAAATCCTTAGAATGTTGTTCACTACAATAACAAACAGGAATGAGGTTAGGACACATCCATTTTTGACACCAGACTCACCATCTTCATAGACTGTGATTATCATTTTGAATAGTTTATCAGGTACTCCGTAATAACTCAAAATCTTCCATAAAATATTTCGACCAACCGGATCGAATGCCTTTTCAAAATCGGTGAAGAGTATGTATACTTTGTGTTTGTCTCATTCCCTGTACTGTTCGATCATTGGTTTTAGAATGGAAATAAGATCAGAGCAAGACCTACCAGGCCGAAAGCCGTGTTGCTCTTCCCTGAGGTGTAAGTCTAGGACGTTCTTATGCGTTGTAACATGAGTGTGGCTGGTATTTTACTAGGTAAAGACGTTAAGTTGATGCCCCTCCAGTTGTCACAGATTAGCGCATCGTCCTTCTTGAAGAGGTTGACAAGTATGGCCCTGGTCCATCCTTTTGGACTTTTTCGTTATTCTAGATGACAACAAAGAGAGTAGTTCAAAGTGTTATGTAAGCTCGAAGGGATGTCTTCAGCATCTCTGCTGTGATCCCATTGACTCCGGATATACGTTCATTTTTTAACCTTTTCACAGGTGTTGCCACCTCTTTGGTATTCGGGGGGGGGGGGGTCAGTACCTTGTTAGTTATTAAGAAACGTCAGACCAATTACGGACCATAGTCAGATCGACTATGGGCCAGAAGGAACTAAATGACTTAGTGTTAAGGAGTAGAGAACACGAAGAATTAGAAACAATTAATTGAGATGACATAATCAATAATTTTGCAGAGGCTAAAGAAAGAAAAGTCAGATTTAAATAAATAGAAATTTCTTTTAATGAATGAATATTTTGTTGCAATTTGGCCTGAAAATTGTGGGAGACAGGGATGGGGCACTAATCAAGATTTTTCCCGGACACGAAAGAGGCCAGAACCCCCCACTGTATGAATCCCTTTGTGATAAGTTTTCTAATGGCAAACGAATTAGCAGTGAAATACAGTTTTTAATCCAAGTGAGTTTAACAGGGCTTCCATTCTCTACTTCACGGCGTGTCTCTATTTAAAAGAAAAAATAATAAAAAAAATCGCTGATTTCTAGTGATTGGAGAAGACAAGAGAAGGGAAGAGGATACATTTCCCTGGGATTTCCTTAAGATGTACTTCTACGTAGAAGCAAGGTCTCAAATTGCAATTTGAACATTTTTGTTTCTGCATGAAAGAGTATCCTATTGTCTCTAGATGTTACAGATACAGCACTTATGTATTTCACAATAATGGCTCGTTCAAATATTAAGGAAAATGACAAGATTTTTTTCTATGAGAAGTTTTCTATAAAGTTTTAGTTACATTATAAAAGGATTAAAAAAAAAGAAATTTCTGTTTAATTCTTTTTAATACATTTCATACTTTAGAAGTTTAATAGCAAGTGATGGGGGGGGGGTGGAGTAGCCAGACTTCTGTGCCAGGGGATCGTCCATTTTTCAATTGTTTTGCCGCCATACAAATCTCTGTGGTATCCGGAGGGTCTATGTTGATTGGAAGGTTTAGTAGCGGTATATCAGGGATCATTGGTGGCTCTAGAGGAGGAGGACGGTTTAGAAGCGTCTGAAAACGGTCTAAGGAATGGCTGAGGGTATTAATTTGAAACTTCCAGGGTATTTTGAGGGAGATGTTGACAGTGACGCACTCAGAAAATAATTATGTGGGGAGATGAACGGGGGTCCCTGGGCCAACCAACAGAAACTTTAAAATTCTTTAGAAAAATTTTATTTTAAGGCATTACTTTAGGTTTATTTTAGCTCTTTGAATGCAAGTTTTGAACAGGGACTAAGGAATGAATAATAAAACCGAGTAGATTAAATAAAATTTAAAAACAGAATGTAATTTTTTTTAGGGTGGGGGGTTATAACCCCCCCCCCCCGTGCGTGCACGCCTGGATGTTGAATCACACCTCCGAGATGACTGGAGACTTTTTGTGGATGCCCTAGGTGCCTCTGGAGGCACAGGAGGAACTAAGGTCTAAAGTAAACCTCTCAGCATTTCCATGAAGTTTCAACTTAATACCCGAAGGTTTTTTGAAGATCCAGGATTAAACATGCCCGCTTTGCCCATAAAAAACCTTATATGTAAACAATGGGCAGCTTGCATAACTTACAGCCCACTGGGAGGAGGGGTTGTCAACCATAAAGTCATAGTTCTTTGACCTTCAGACTATTTTGAACAAATTAATATCTCAAAATTTTGATCAAATGTGTGTTGGGGGGGGGGGGGAAGAGAGATTTTCTTCAGATCACTTTTGACTCAGAAAAAGAGCACTAGAACCTTCAATTTCAAATCAAAGAGCCCCCTTCGAAGTTTATACAACCTCCATTCGATGTAAAGTAACTCTGAAAAAAATAGTAATAAAATGTAATGAAGTCTTATGGCTCTTTACTATAAACAACGCTTGAGCGTTACCTCTGATAATCTAAAACAGTTTGAAAGGCTGAGTTTAAATTTATATTTGTTGTTCCTTTAGCCTAAAATTAATCTTGTATTGCATTTCCAAAACTCAGTTTAATGTATAGATTAGGTTATCCACAGTTTTTAGATTATCATTAAAAAAAAAACTTTTCTGAAAAAGAAGTTTTTCAAAGAAAAAAAAGATATACTTAAAACTGAACACGAACACAAATGAAGTCATATAATAATTCAAATTTAAAAACGATCAGAAGTTATTTTCAAAGAATACTTGAAATCCAACTAACAGAAATTAAAATAAATGATTGATACCAATATTTAGGTATTATACACTGATATAGATAAATATTAAATCCTAAACCAAGTAAAAAAATAAAATAAATGTTCAAATCAAACTTAATTCGAACAGAAATTACGGTTCTATTTTATTATCTGTAACACAGGCGAGAAGTGAAGTTTGGTTAATACTAATGAAATAAAACAAAATAGGATAAAAATATAATAGTTTAGAAAAAAATTTCGGCTATATATTTGCAGATCAGGGGGGTGGGTTAAAGCATAAAATATATTAAATATCTAAATTATCACCTTTCAAATCTAGCAAGTTCAAATGAAAATATCCCATGCAGATATAATCTAAACTATTGCAGGACATACAAGACATGAACAGACCTAAACCTTCAATAAATTCGTCCAAGCCTGTGCTTGGCGGCTTATGGACCAGGCAAATAATTATTTTATCCTTTTTAATATCTAATTCAACACAAAAACTCTTGATCTTTCCTTCAATACAAACAATCAAATCATTTCATATAGAATAATTCAAATACATCTTTACCAAAAATCCTAGGCCACCACAATTCAGAGACTTTCGATTTTTTACCTCCAATGAATAACCTGGGAAAAAAATGACGAAAAAGACATGTTTCGCAAACAACAATTAAATCAATATTCTGTGAAAAATCTTTAATAAATTGCAGAACATCGAGATACCCAGGAGTCGAGTTAATTTTCTAGACAAACTTAAAATAAACTAAAATAAGTACAAAGAGGAGTTTGGCTGCTCCCCCATCTCCCTCCCATGACCATAGAAGTTCTAAGGCCTATTGTGTCATTTTCAATTTACGGAAAATAGAATATATTACAAACATTTCTTCAGCACACTTTTCAAAATGCCTGCCAATGACGTAACAGGCTTTAGAATTTTTAAGGTTAGGAGACGGGGAAGAGTACAGCAGCCAAAGTCCTGTTTCTAGTATTTTTTTTTCTTTATTTTAAAGTTTATTTTTTAAAATAATAAACCCACCTCCTCTCCTCTCAGTGACGATAAATTTCAAATTCAAAATACATCTAAGTTTAACTTTAGACGTCACCTACTCTTTTTATTCACTAGTAGCCGAACTGGACACACTTCAAGTCACCATATAAGTATTAATCGTAATTAATTTGTTCGTTTTGAACTTGATTTGGATATTCGTATAAATTTTTTATTTCGTTTTAAAAGTTTATTTATTCATGTATATTTCATTATGAATATTCGTAAATTTGACGTGATCGCATATTTTAATTTCTGTTCGTTTGGGTCTCATTTATTGTTAGATAGTAATCTTAAGTCGTTTTGAATTTTAATTATTGTGGGAATCTATTTTTGCTGGTCTGAAGTTTAGTATGGCTTTTTACTTTCCTTTGAAAAATTAGTTTTTCGGAAAATTTTAAAAATTTAATAACTAAGAAACGGGGAACATCGTATGCTAAATTTTAGACTGAGCTTCGAATGCTCAATAAAATAAAAACTTTCTAAACGAAAAACAAGAAAAAAAGAATTAATTAAAACCAGTAGCTCAGTTTATATCAAATTTCAACACCTTAGATTTTGTATTATCTAAAACTAAATCTTAAGCTAAACTTTTGAAGATAATAAGAAAAGAATGTTTAGGGTAGAGAAAGCATGAAAATGCTAATATGGATACTGCACCGTAGATTATTTTAGATTTCCACAACTTCAGTCTTTTATAAGAACGAGCCAACTCTATGGCTTTTTCCGTTTTTCCTTGAAATAGATAAAAGTAAATAGTTTATAAAAATAGCGATTAATGGCAAGTATGTATTACTCATTCCAATGGCAGCCTTACAATAGAAAAAAAAACAATTCGAACGATTCAGAAATAGAAAATACAACTGCGAATTCAGCACCTAAATTACCTTAAATGGCAGCACCCTCAGGTTTATTGATAACCTAAAAACAGTAGATAGTCCAGTTATTTATTATAGTGTATTTATAACAAACATTCACAACAAATGAAAATGTGAAACACAAATGCAAATCTATATTCCACACCTCAGATTAAAGGTCATTTTCAGAGTATTCTCATGTGAATTATTATGTTTTCATGCAGAAGAGAACTTCATAGGATTCCAACGCCCGTAATTAATAGACGGGAATTGTAAGAACTAATGTTCATTCCATGTAAATGATAATTACAGTATATAGAATACAATCAAACAAAACAAGATAAGCGAGTATTGTAGTCTATAGGGAAGGAGAAATTTGAATAGTCAGAACCAAAGATGGAAATACATTAAATTTAAAAAAACAAATCAACCATATCTGGAGATCTGTGTACTTTTACATTGGGGCAATATTAATGATAACCTGAGCATTTTCAGTTCATATTTAAGGGGGTGCAATCTCTAATGGGAATTTTCGTGAGAGGATAGAAATATTATAAGCTAGCCGAAGGTTTTTTGGCGACGCATTTAGGGCCAAGCGAATAGTAGGTCGTCCCCAAATGGGACGAGAAGAGAACAGAAGAAAGAGGGTAAAGAGTAAAGCCTCGAATAGATTGAGATGGAAAAGCGTGCAAAGTTCTGGTGGCCTCAAGCAGGACCGTATCTAGGATTTTTTTTTTCAGGGTGATGGGGCTTACAAAAAAAAATCCGATGGAAGATTACAAAAAAAAAAAAAACACTTTAAAAACGCATCAAAAGTTGTTTATGTTCATTTTGTTATGCTTTCACGAGTAGGAAAATCATTTCAGAGGAGAGGGGTTCAAACCCCTAACCCCCCGGATGCGGCTTTGGTCTCAAGAGGCTGGATGTTACAGTGAATTGTTAGTAACACTGGTTGTAGTAGTTGGAATATGCTTTTTTAATACCGTTTTTTTAGGTGGAGTCTTGAGTCTGCTATTTATTACCCTGGCCGCTGACTGCGTAGCTTTAATGCTAATCGACTGATGATCTGTTACCTGCCTTAGAGGACTGTCTGTAGAACTAGTTTTGGAAGTCGCAATCATATTATTTTAAATACATTGTCGAATGAATCCATTGAGGTAACTTAATGGATTGAATCAAAGAGGTCATGGGTTCAAATCCCCTTAATGGTAGATTTCTCATAAATAAGAGTTTTTTTTGTATCTCTATGTTTTTCTTTTACCACGCAGAATAGATGTAGAAAAAATAAAAAATAGTGTGTTTAAAGCGAACATACATAATATAGAGGAATTTAAAAATATTCTTTTAAACCATTGTATTTGCAAAATGTAAAATTAACCAAAATGGGTAAATAAAGAACCTAATGATTTCTTCCGAAAAAAAAGAGTTAAATAGAAGTGAGTAAGATAAATCAAACATTATGTAATATGAAGTTTGGAAAAACAAATTCTTAAGCCAAAGTAAATAGATGGTCTATGTTTATGTATTTCATGTTTACACATAGAAATCTAAGTTTAAACTAAAATTATTTACTTATGTAATTAAAATAAAGCAAATTTTTAAGTCGATTTGGTTGGTTTACAAGATTTAAATAAAATAAAAAATAACTGCCTCTCACTGCAATAAGGGATGGGAAAAACTGTATTAGTTCTCCAAAGTCAAACATATGTTGAAAGAAGAGGGCTTTTACTCGGCAAGTGATGTCATGTAAAACAAATATAGCTTTAATGTTACTGCCAAAATTTATGTTCACATGTTTCGTGCTCCTCGTATAGAAAAATAGAAGTTTTTTATTGGATTTCTTGTAAGTACCTTAGGGAATATTATCTTTTCCTTCTAACATAGAGGTGAAGTTTACTATTGTTCAAAACAAAACTCACTTACGTTTATAAGTTCTTGAAAAGTAATCAATCCTAGACAGGAGACCTTATATTCCGGTCCTCTCTGATCCTTTTCCTTGTTTTTCCACAGAACAGTTATTACCACCCTTATAAATTTGTGTTACATGTGACAGGATCCAATTATATTGATTCCTGTTAAGATTGGCTTTCTTAGATTTAAAAGACAGCCAAGCCATGTCTTCCAGAGCCATTCCATGTGGCTTGATTCAGCTATATTTCTGCATAGTATTCGCAACAAAAATGTTGTTACATTAATGATATTTTTGGAAGTAATCAGTCACGGCTGTATCCAGGGTAGGCTGGGGTTTTGTCCCCGCCCCCCGCCGAAATGTCTATCTGAATCGTAAAAGCGTAAAAAAATGAATATAAACAAATTTGTATACGTTTTGAGGTTTTTGTATCCCCCCCCCAACAAAAATATCCTTTGGTACCCTCTCCCCGCCCCGAGAAAAAACCCTGGATACGGCCCTGTAATCAGTTCTAAGGAGCAAAAAATTATTTTCCCCCCTTAAGTATAAAGAAGAAATTCCCCTAATCTCTTGCATTTTCTCACTATTTTGCTAGAAGGACTAGCAATTATTTTGGGAATTAAAACGAGGTCATTTTTTTAAGGTAACCTGTCTTGACTTTTTTCTACAATTAGCCATGTCTTGATGCCTTCTGCAAAATACTTGATTTTAATTCATTTGGGAGGTAATCAATCCTAAACGGAAAAAAAATCTTATATTCTACTTTTCCCGAATAATTTTTCACGTTCTGCTTTTTGGAGCAGCAGGTTTTCAAGACTCCTAAGTTTTCGAAATATAATCAATTATAAGCTGTTACTATTGCTAATACTACCACAAGTCACTGCATCACCATGCAGTGCACGCTCCTCCTCGCCCCAATCAATTCAAAGTTATAATTTATTTTAAATCTTTACTGAAAACTTCGTCCCACTTTCATTCTGGGACGACCTGATTTTCGTTTGAGTTCATTTTAAATATTTGAACATAATTGAATATCTTATTTTGTTTTTTTCTCTTATACTTTTTTTTATTATATGTTATTCTGAGGACTAAAGCTTCAAAACTCTCTCTGACTTGTATCGCTTCTGCCAGGTCCCAGTTTCACTAACGACACTTTTCTGAATTTTCTGTAGACTATGTTCCACAGGTTCATAAAAAGTCTAGCCATGTTTTCCAGTTGCTTATTTGTTACGCTCCAATTCTCTATAGCAAATTTTGATCAAGAAGATGCTCCAACGAAAGTTTTGGATCGAGTCATTTGCATATAAAACTGCAGCTTGTCTTTATAAAGAATTTGCATTTCGAAGTTAGAAGTTGACAAGCTTATCATCAATGAAATTATCAAATCGGCATACCAATTCCGATGTTCTGATTAATTTTCTCTCTTAACAAAGATGGGATAAAAGTTTTACTTGATAAAGTACAAATAACCGCTAAGATAGTTTAAAGTATTCATCTAACATTTTAAATAAAGGATAATTCTACTGAGGAAAAAATGAGATAAAAATAGCGCCTCCTTTAATTGTTAATTAAATCAGCAAAAATTATATTGGTCAATTTTATTCACAAGTTTATAATTCTAATTAACAAATTTATATTAGTCAAATTTTAATTGGAATTAAATTATACTAATTTACAGTGTTAACTTACTTACACTTTGATATGGATAGTTATCTTCGCGAATCATCAAACAATAATTCAAGTTTTTAAATTAAGAAAAAAACTGAACAGAGTCTATTTCAATTTTAATTTCTACAATTTAAATATGTCTTCAATACTTTTTCGATAATTATTCCCTTTCAGAACGTTTTTTTTAAATTAAAGAATGTAAAAAAGAGTGAGTTCCTTTGTAACAGTACTCGCATAATAGTTTGTTTACGGCTATTGTCTCAATAGTGAATATTATAAAAAGAGTATTGAAAGGGGAATAGAATAATATTATTAATTGATATTATTGGGGTCTGGCTTATTCCTCCTGGACAATTCTCCCCTTGAAATCCCCTTCACCAAAAATTTCCTTCCTCTGGAAAAATCCCCCTGAAAAATTAGCCTCGGAACAATTCTCCTGAAAACCCGCTCTCCCACAAAAAATTTCGCCCTGGAATATTTCCCCCACTCGCAAGATTGAGCCGTCATAGAGAAAGTATGACAAATAAAATAATGAACAAAATAAAGAATTTTGGAATATTCGACCAATATTCCAAAATATAAGCAAAAAATATTCTGTGGAATGACTTATAGTAGACCCATTCGTGTTTACATTTTCATTTGATTTTAATTATTTTTCTTGTTTCAGGGGTTGAATATCATAGCAGAAGCAGCGTAAGGTAAGGCCTAAAATCTAGGCTGTGAGCCTAAATCTAGGCGTGATTTCAACTCCGAAGGTGAACTTATCAGTAGTACCGTCATAGACACTTCAAAGTCAGCCCACCCCCTTCGACTCCCGATCCTGACACTTTTTTCTACCTTGTAACACAGGGAAACTAAAATATGTTTGATGTTATGTTGTGTTGTTATGTTATGTTATGTTTGTTGGTTATGTTGATGTTATGTTGTTATGTTATGTTGATGTTGTTTCTTGGTCATGTTATGTTGATGTTATTTGATGGTTATGTAGTTTGATGTTATGTTATGCTGATGTTATGTTATGTTTATATTATGTTGTTTCTTGGTTATGTTATGTCTATTGGTTATGGTGTTTGATGGTTTTGTTGGTGTTATGTTATGTTGTTATGTTATGTTGATGTTGTTTCTTGGTCATATTATCTTGCTGTTGTTTTATGGGTATGTTGTTTG
The DNA here is from genome assembly GCF_049724085.1 of Artemia sp. Qi Xiang Cuo. Taxonomy (NCBI): domain Eukaryota; kingdom Metazoa; phylum Arthropoda; class Branchiopoda; order Anostraca; family Artemiidae; genus Artemia; species Artemia sp. Qi Xiang Cuo. Next base: position 63,455,081 of record NC_142801.1, read on the forward strand.
ATGTTTCTTTGTTTTGTTGATGTTTGTTATGATTGCAGGACATATTTGAAATAAATTGTATTTCTAGGCAAAATTATGTCGAGACACGTTCCCAGGTGATTGAAACCCCAGCCCCCCCCCCGGCGATGCTTTTCCAGACATACCCCCAGCTAGCAAAACTTCCCTGCATTGTTTCTAGAAAAAATTCCCACGTGGTTGAAATCTCCTACGATGTTTTTCCAGACACATCTCCCAGCTAGCAAACCTCCCTCGCGATGCTTTACTAGACAAAATTCCCAGGTGGCTGAAACCCCCTGCAAAGCTTTTCTATTAAAAGCCACAGAGAAATTTCCCCCACCAAAATATGCTATATATAGATATGTTAAAGATATTTTCTTATCAGTTACTTTTGAGCAATTGAAGACGCAACAAGTACTTAAACAATGGATAATACCTACAATCATGCAAGTTCCTTTGTCTCTCTCTCCCCCCCCCACCCAAAAAAATCTTTATACTTTGCTTTGTTTCCAAATTTACTCTTTTTTCTACTGTGTAACCCCTCCTCCCTCCCCCACCATTCATTAACATTTAAATCTTTCGAAAAGAAACTATTCTAGCCCGAAAAGTGTCTTTTCTCCTTCATGCGTTTAAAAACCTTAGAATCGTCTCTCTTAGCGATCTAAACAGAGACATTCATTAAAAATTTTCGTGCGCGCTTTGTCTAAATCGGCATCTGTTGTGAATAGGGGCTGTAACCCTCTCACAGGATGTCTGGTAAACAAGGAATGGTTGATGTCAATTAATAAACCTTACGAGAGAATGTCGGATTTAGAAAATTCTAGGCAAAATTAATGTGTAATAGTCGTATTTTAGGCCTTGAAATTGCGTGTAAGGAGAGAGGACGGGTGTAATAAAAACACTTATTTATTTTCTAGACAAAAATCTAGTTTTTAAGCTGCTTATTGGATATAAATGGTAAAAACAATATGTGTCCCCCCTACCCCTTAATAGGGTCACTTGCGAGCCGAGGCTACAGAAAAATTATTCTCTAGTATATTTCCCTATGTGTTCGATTTATTTTCCATTTTTAAAATTCCTGCGTATAAAGACACGATCGCGTATTATTTCCAAGCCTATTTTCTATGCTTTCCTGGAAATAGTGACTTATTTAAAGGCGGGAGGGGGTAATAACGAAACTATGGCTTCCAATTTTTACCTTCCCGGAAAGGAGAGGGGTGTGTCCATTTAAATGCTATTATATTCGAATTCATGGATTTTATCTGTTCTTTAGCTGATTAATAGTTTAAGAGGCTTTCATAAAAATCCTACTTTCACTAATTTCTTTTCTTCCGTAACATTATTATTTTATACTAAATTTTCTCTTCTTTTCAGAATTTCCCTGTCCTTGCCCTCCCAACAAACGTGCAAGAGTGGGCGAGGTAGCGCAGCCCATGGCCTCCCATCAAGAGAATGCCAACCCTACCAGGGCCATGCCTGTGCAACCCTTGACTCCCCATCAAAAGAAGCCCGGCCCTTCCATGGCTGTTCCATCCAGAGTGCCTACCAGAGAAGCGATGCCTGCACAAGCTCCACCTGCATTACAAACACCAAGCCACGAAGCTGCAGTGCAACCAGCGCAAGCCTCTATGCAACCTGGCAGAAAATTAAAGAGAGAATGGGGGGCTGCTCACAGGATGGTGAACCCCCCGGCTCCACCCCCCCCCCCCCCAATCCAGTGACATCGCCGCCGCATCTGCACATCCCACTGACATTGCTGGCCCAGTTGCACAAGAGTGTGACGTTACCTCCCCGTCCATCCTCCGACATGCGCTCCCAGGACCATTCGGCACTAAAGTGCAGGCAGAATTTGGAAAGGTAAGCATTTTTACCTCTAATTTCTAATTAGAGGTAAAAACCTAAGCATTTTTACCTCTAACCTAAGCATTTTACTATTTTTCAATTTTTCTAGGCCTTTATTTTTACTGTTTTCTTATCTTATATTTCCTGTCTAGTAAAAACATTTTCCATGGCTCTTTAAGCCATTGAAGAGAATTTTCAACATAGTAAAAGCTTGTCAGAGATATTAAAGAGGTTTCCCCCCAGTTTTAAAAGACCTATTAAATAAGACTCTTTTTCAGCTTTTAAGCGCCTAGTCTCTAGTTTTTGGCTCCTTTTTAGCTCACTATCGACATTCCCCCCCCCCACCCTATTTTTGGGCTATGAAGGGGGTTTTAAGCTAATAAGGGCCTACTCGTTTTATATGTATGGATTTTCGTTAAAACATTAAAGTTCCAGTATACATCCCTACCCTGCCTGGTTTTAAAAGACACTGTCTCTCAGAACTTAGACTGTTCTTAGCCATTTCACTATTTTTTTGAACATAATAAAAGCTTTTCGCCAGAATATTAGAGGTCTCTGAAATAAGGCTCCTTTTTTACTCTTTAAACGGCTAATCGTTTGTTTTTGAAGGACTCATCTGTGTCCCCCTGTTAGCTTCATTCATACGTAAATTTATGTAGTTTTTTTCTGTCTTTTTCGCTAGAATATTATATTTTCCCCCGAGTTTCAATGGACTTAGAAATAAAGCTGTTTTTCCCCATTTTCTAGCAACTACACGCTAGTTTTTGGTTTAATCTGTGCCTTCCCATAATAATGCTCTTTTTTAGGACAATTTTTCCCTATTTTGCTAGAATATTGAAGTTTCAGAATACATCTATACCCTCCACAGTTTCAAAAGACACTGTTCCTCAGAAATAAGCTTGTTTTTAACCATTTCACTCTAATAAAGACGTTTTTCACCTTTTTTTTACCTGTCAGAGAACTGTTAAGGAGTTTTTATTCTGTTTTATCTTTAAATTCAAATTCAAATTAATTTATTTAACATGAAAAACGCGAACAAATTTACAGCAGCCATCTACAAAAACCCGAAGGTTTGTTTACGATGGCTGCAAATCCATTATTATAAAGCTCTACATCCACATAACAACTATCTCTTTGCGGGGAAAAATCAGCATTTGAATTAAATCAACATAAAGAATATCTCCTATTCTAAAAGGATTACACTCTAGAAATCGCAAGTGAGAAATATGACCCATCATCCTTACAACATCAACTAAGAAAAAAAAAAAAAAAAAAAAAGTAACAACAGAGGTAAAGGAAAAAAATGAGATACTTCTAACTAAATCAACTATGACCAAAATCAATAAGTATCAGCTAGGCTATAGAGTGCTTTGGCTGGGTAATTTCGCGAAAATGCGACGTTTGTCTGTCCAAACAATTTAGTTTTCATTTTTTTGTTAGAGGTCTCTAAATAAAGCTTGTCAGAGATATTAAAAAGTTTTTTAGCCCGCTATAGACATTTTCCCCCATTTTCAGGCTTTTGAAGGGGATTTTTTAAGCTAATTTTTTCCCTTTTTCAGGCCGAGATTGACCAACTTGTAGCCCAATTTAATGGTGAAGGAACAGCCGAGGAAGCCTCTGACGATTTGATGGCATGGGCCGAAAATCTTCTCGACATAATCCCCCCTTCGGTAAGTATTCCATAACTATTTTTTTAAAAGGATATAGCAGTAGTTTGGGAAAAACCTTTCAATGCTTCAGAATACATACAAAAGGTGATCTATCGAAGGGGCATTCCATTTATATCAGTAGTGAGGACATAGGACACCTTTGCATTCCAATGAGTAGTGGAGGGTCTACAGTTCCAAGAGGGCATGGTACCCCATCATTATTCAATGACACATTCCAATGAGTAGTGGAGTGGTTACAGTTCCGTGGGGCCATAGAACCCCTTCATAATGCTATGAGTACTGGGGATCTATGACTTTCATAACCGTTGTCTCTTTTTCATAGGGCAATAGCTTCCAATGAGCTATTTTTGCTCTTATTATTCTAGGTTCACAGAGCTAAATCTCAAGGGACCTACAACCTCTACGAGGATATAGGAAGTTATATGAACATGCAAGAGGTCCCAGAGAATAGTGAACGCGAGGGGGGTTTAAGTGCGGGGACAAATCCGGCAAGTGTATTTGATTTAGACAGTTTTGTGAGGGATCTCGGCCTCAGCAATGATTTTTTGGACAATTTATCAGATGAATTACCAGCTAACGAGGTCGAGAGGGTGCCAGAAACGCCCACCCCTCACGGTGATATGGAACAAAGTGGAGCTGGCTCGCCCCCAGTATTACCATAGTTGTTTTTAGCAGATACCGCTTTGCGGAATATTCGAGTATATAGGCCCGAGTTTTGTGACCCGTTTAATTCCTTGTCATGTGGTACTACTCCAACGGTCCCATAGGAACTGCACACCTCTACTTCAGCATGATTCGGGAAGTTTTCAAAAAAATTTACGGAAGGTGGGAGGGCGGGATTCTTTAAAAGCATCCATGGTGTTTAAAATTATTTTTTATGCAAATTTTGGTGTGCTGCACGATCATCATATTTAAACAAGTATGCAGACACTACACCTGGACATGAATAATTTTGAGGGTGTCTTTTCGGATGGGGTGGTTGAAATTTTAATATGATGGAGGGATATAATGAAAATGGGCGTGGGCTATCTGTTTTGTTTAAAAAAAAACAAGAATTAAATATTACTAAATTTAAAAGGGGAATTTGCTTCAAGAGGCAGGAGGGGGAAACCTAACTTTAAAAATATAATAGTAATTTAAAAGCTACCGGGGGTGTGCAACACTTTCGTTTTGACACGGTCTTGGAGTGTTGCAAATATTCCGTCCTTGTAGCGGGGCATAATCCCGAGAGATTTGATGCCACTAAGACAAACTTGGATGATTGGGCAGGAAAAGGGAAAGAGGGTTCTGATCTTCCAAAAGTGGATTTTAATTGTTTAAGGGGACAATATCCAGTAACGCTTAACGGGATTGATATTTTTGAAAAGGCAACTGAACACTTAAAAAATGGGGTAACAGTTTTTGATGAAGAATTTGAAGATGGGGAACTTAGGGATAAAAGGGTTAATTTATTCCGCAAGGGCACCGTCCGTTGACTAAGTGAAACATTGGGTATGGCTTCTTTACGAACCTGTCAAAGATCCTGAATCAATTGGACATTTCTTTCCTATTCTTAATATTAGCAGGGTTTTAAGTGAATGTATAAAGCGGGATAGGACGTGATATTACTGCTCAATGTGTCGGTCTAGATTCCATAACAAATTGAAATTAAATAATCATTTGAGACACTGCAAGCGTGATGGGTACCAGTCTATGGAAACAGTTTCAGGGGATAATGCCACCTTGCGGTTCAAAAGCTTTCAGAACACACTGTTGCAGAGCAACAAGGTGACATTAGACATTGAAGCTGCTCTCATGGATGTGTGGGATCTGTCAAATTCGAATCATGTGAAAAATCATGTGCTCTATAGTTGTGGGAGGGGAGGGGGCCGTTGCCGTCACTAGCTCAACACTGTCTCTTTTTTACATCCAGTCGTTTCTTCGTCGTAAGCTCGGCACTGCCTTTTTTTGTCCTAGTCAATGCGCAAACCGGTAATTTTCAAGTGTTTATTTTGTGTTTTATTTTTAAACGTTTATTTTATCTTGCCACTGCCAACGGCCGCTGGCCGCCACGGGTGTCGGCCCGATCGGTGTTATCACTGGCCACCCCATCGTGATATTTTTTAAAGTTGTAAATATATTTTTTATGTTTTTGTATATATGTGAATTAAAGAAACCATGTATTTTATATCCTCTTGAATATTTATTCAACAGATTGAGGGTAGCATAGGTTAGTTGCATTTTAGCATGGAAGAGTATATATCAATATAAAACACCCTTCAGATCGTTTCTTTCTGGACCGTCCATGTCTGGCAAAATGACACTTTTAACGAAAATAATTCAAAACCGAGATAAAATGTTTTTAGAGAACCCAAAAAGTATCTGTTATTGCTATAGTATATGGCAAGAATCCTATGATAAAATAAAGAAGATATATCTAAGCATAAAATCTATTCAAGGACTTGACTTGTTTACTGGTATTGCACCAAACTCGTGGTTGACTATTGACGATTTAAGTGTAGTCTATTGCAGAATGATCGCTGGAAATGTTACAATTTTGTACCGTCCGGTCCCATCACGAAAAAATTTCTGTAACTATTGTTCTCCATAATCTTTTTCATTAGAGCGAATATATGAGTATACTTGCTCTGAATTGTACTTGCTATTTCACCTATAAAGTTGTTCATCATTCAAGTTCTCTTATAACTCTAAAAAAAGATTTATCCTGGTGAAACTAAATTTTACTTTCCAAATACAATCAAACAACTAAAAAATCTTATGGTTACGTATTATTAGACCTGAATCAAAACACACCCGAAGAGTCGCGTTTTGTCACTGATATTTTCGATAATGAAATTATTGTATATCTACCCGTGAATAGTAAAAAGGTCATTAGTCGCAATCGTGACATTGAAGAAGCTACACGAACAACGGAATTTATTTTCTGTGCTAGTCAATTCAAAACCAAGACTTAGAAAAGCAATACTCAAGCTTGGTGTTGACAAGAAATTTATTAATCTCTTATCGGAACTTTTTTTAAATTTAACGGAGGGTAATGTTAGGCTATCAGATCGTGTTAAGCAACAGACAAGGCAACATCGATAATTTGTACGCTCTTTAGCTTACAAAACGAAAACAAAATGTAAAACAAAACGTCTTGTTCAAGCAGGTGGTAATTTCTTTTCAGCGTTACCACCAATAATCACCGGACTTGTAAACACTTTTCTCTAGAAATCGCTAAACCCTATAGATTGACGCCAATTGAACTTGGTCTTTCACCCAAAGGGATAATCTTGATAAATTTCTTAACAATGAAACAATCGCTGATGATGAAAAATAAATTTTGCTTCAAAATACCCTTGATCGTGTCAACAAACTTAAATCTTATCGTGAAAAATCGCTTAAAGTCATTGTCATTGATCAACTTTCTGGAAACAGTGAAACACCGAAAAAGGAAGAGTTATTAACAAGTGTTGTGGACTTGTTACCTCTATCCTATCGTGAACAAAGTAAAAGAATCTTGACGTATCTTGCTGAAAATGAACAATATTGATGAGAAAAAGAATGAAGTAATAATCCAAGGCAAGCCCTACAATTTAACTGATTTATTATTGGATCTGATTGTAAATCGTAAAAGAGTCGAATCATTTAACGAGCATTTATATCATTTTTGAAAGTCGTCAAATTTTCCTAAAAATCTTATCGGTAATAAGCAAATTCTAAAGAAATTAAAAGAGCACAGTCCATTAAAGGTAGAAGAGGATTTTAAATCTTTCTTGGAAAGCACACCTAGTGGCAATTTGACACCGATAACTAGACGGTTACGGACGGTTACGATCAAAATGGATAAAATTTTGAAAAGTATTTATGAAAATATTGGAGAACAAGGAAGTTTATGTTCTCCAACTACACTTGCACGGGTTATCAGAATTAAAAAGAAACTAGCAAAAGAGTATTTGCAAAAGGAATCCGGTTATACTCTTCACCGATATCATAGGGTTTATGGTAGTCACTATCGAAAAACTAGAGCCTTTTATCCTTGACATATATTACAAGGAGATCTTTTGACTCTAGACGTGATTCAAAGACGTTATAATAAACCGTAAAAGTATTTATACTCGCAATAAGTATTTTCAGTCGATATGCATATAGAGTTCCAGTGCAGTCAAAGAGAGGTAATGAAGTTGCTAAAGCCCTTGGAACTTTTTCAAGTGTCAAAAATCCTAGACACTAAACCAACAACAAATCTACTTCGTGATATGAAAGATGAAGAGATTCTTGGCGGTTTTTATAAGTATGCATTACAAGAATTTGGAAAGACTGAAATATATCAGATTGAAAAGGTGTTAAAGACTTGTACTCGCAATGGTAAGCGACAGTTTCTTGATCGCTGGCTAGGATCTAACACTTATTTTGATTCTTGGATACCCGCTGAAAACGTTCATAGTGTCTGAAGGTTTTTATGTGATTCATGTCCAATTTTTCTGATCCTGTTTATGACGATTTCAATAAAACGATCGATTTTTGGACAAAACTTTGCCTGCCATTAAATTTGAGGGAAGGTATGAAGTTGCTCTTGTAGATTGTATTCTTAAAAACAGATATGATATCCTAAGAAAGGATCATACATACTATATAAAAATTAGACCCCATGATTGGCCAATTGCTAGCGATCAGTGTGATTGAAAATATGAATTCATTTGAATACCCCTTTGTCACATTATAATATAAGGAGTTTGTGAGTATGAATTAATTGTGTCATGCAATCAACAAAAAAAATTCCGCTCGTAAAAATGGTGCCTTTCAATTCAATTATTAAAAAGAAAAGGGGAAAATATAGATTTGTTCGCCCATTAACAATGAAAAGGTTATTCTCAATGATTATCTAAGAGAAGTACTTGGTTTTACACATAATGTAATTAACGGTTAAAGTGGAGGTAGCGCTAGTGGCATGAATCGTGTCATTTTCGCAGAGTATCCGCCCGGCTTCTCTTCGGACAGATGTATATTTCTTTATGCATCCTTTGTCGAAAGATCAAGTGTTGGTAATACCAATGTCCCCCTCCTACGTGTTTCTGAACGAAAAACCTCTAATGAACATATTCATCACTACAATATAAAGCACTTTCAATACGTTCCAGTCAACACTTCGTATTTGGAGCTCTGTCAGTTAACATTAAGAAGGGAATTGGGCGATCCTCTAGGAATAACAAAAGGTTTGGCTGTGATTACACGTCATTTTCGACCCATTCAGTGAAATTGCTAATAGAACTCACTTTGTATGTTCTGATATTGATTGCTATGTTTCTGCTCTTGGACCACGCCAGTTGGGACATGAAATGGACTATTATAGGGGTCGTTCGTCAGTGTCCAGGTACGCTATCGTTAGTTGGTTTGCTAAGCTTTTTCGCTCTTCACTATCCCTTGCCAGAAAATTTATTGCACCGGTTACAGTGGATTTTGCGTCCTCTATATTACGTGTTTTGCAAAGTCTCAGGTCAAGCCAACGATTCATCGGTGACTGATTGAAACAACGGGGAAAAACTTTAAAAAAGAAAGAGAAAGACCTAATCGCTCATCAGTCTCAAGTCATCAGTCCCATTTTCAAATTTATTCTAATTTAGACTGGTTTATCGATTTGAATTTGACATTTATAGATTTAAATGTCATTTTGAAAAAATTGAACAATGAAAAATCAAGTGCCGTTAAGGGGTTATCCTACAAGAACTTTATATTACGCAATTTATTTCGACAAATAAGCGTCCACATAAACGGAAGATTGGTGAGCTCTAGCAATAGCCTTTAAAGATATGCACGATATATACAATTCTGGCTGATGAGACCAGTGTTATATAAGCAGTTGAGGGGTATGACTATTGGGTATGCATACAAGACAAATACTGATACTACCAATATTCTTAGAGAGGCGAAATCTAAAGATTTGCATTTAGTTGTGAAACTAAATCATGAGATATTTAATATACCTCAATGGTTGCCTCCTAATGTAAATATTGATATAAAACTACACCCGGTGCCATCCGTACAATTATACGTTAATATTCTCTTCACCTCGGGAATACTTCAGGTACGAAAACAACAAGATATGAGTTCTGTGGCTTTGGTGATAGAAAAATTATGAGTCAGTGGTAACAATATTAAACTACTTGTTCCTCATACAGTCACGAATTAGTGTCATATTGCTACAGGTATGCGTACATATACCGATTCGTCATTTATCAATGGCGAAATTCCTTCCAAATTGGCATTGGATTTTGTAAAAAGCGCTAGCGCTGTTGGATCATGGATAGATTCCCCATATAAATTTGAATTATTTAGACTTTTCTCGCTTGTGTGTAAATTAAATGGAATTCCGCTCTACAATCTACCTTTTGATTAATCCTACAGGAACATATATGAATTGACAGTACAGTCCCTAGATCGAGATTCTCAAATATTCGAAAATGGTTTAAGTGAAGAAATATTTGCGAAACGGCATGGAAATATTGTATTAGATTTGTCTGGCACTCAAGATAAGAGTATTGTCCGGACGGATAATGTGCGGATAGAGTGTACCTTTGCCAAAATGTTGGAGGAAAGCATCGCATTAATATCGCTAAATCAATTTGAAACCTTTTCGGAGATTACTCATGATGGCAGTGTTTTATTAAACTTGGTACAATGAACACGGAACAAATAAGTGATGTATTTAACATCAACCCCTACATGTCCAAATATAAATCTCATTGCATACCTTAAGATTTGCTTGAGCATATTCAACTTGTTGACAGTACCCAAATCATTGTTATTAGCAGTCCATCGAGCGTAAAGACGGGGCATTTGTTATGCATCTGTCAAACAAGAAGCAAAATAGAAGTTTTCAATCCGTTTGGCTTGCCGTATACATTCTACACACCTCATTAGAAATTTTTTTGTGCAAAGTCGGAAATCTATTATTAAAAATTGGAATCGGGCACAAGATCTATTTACGAAAAGCTGCGGTTTTCATGCCATATTATATTTTAATTTTCGAAGTTATGGACATACTTACATGGAGTGTTTCGAAATCTATGGTGACATTCCTCGATTGAATGACTTTCTAGTTGAAAATACTTTTTCTTACCTCCATAATATAAATTTCGGTGCCCTAAACGTGAAATGTTTTAAGAATATATGTAAATTTGTTTATTAATAAAATTTTGTACAAAAATGTATGTCCTTTTGATTTCATTCTTCTACGCATAGGTAATCATCCGAAACGATAAGTTGTGGTAGCTCGTATGGATTCAACTTGTATTCGTCTTGATATGCAAAATCAGAGTCACGTTTTCTACAATATAGGGTAACTTCATTTTTATTAAATCTCTTTGTAAAGTCAATAATACTACCCTGATTCATATGATACAATTCATGTGTTTCAATTTGCTTTTTTGAAGCAGTGTCACATACAAAATTCTCATATGAAGAACCACTTTCTGTAACAGCCAAATAAAAGTCTGTTGGCTTATAATCAAAGTTGCCAGTATCTTCACAGCTATGTCGTAAAAACCAAACTCTTTTGTTATTCCAGCAATTAATACGTAGACCAGGTTCCTTTTCCAAAAACAATTTAAAGCTACGACAATACCAGTCTCTTTAAAACACACTGAACTCACGTTATGGTTTTTTGCAATCATTCCAGGACATGTATTTTCCCATCGATCGCATTTATCATAGTGACAATTGGCGCATAAGAATCCTCTATTATGAGAGTCACAAATCTCTTCTAGACAAGAATGACAGTCTTTAATTTGTACTGCATATCTTCTATGCAATTTATATGGATTGCATAATTTACACTTTTCATTATAGTCATCAGAAAAGTACAATTCTCACAAGATGACCAGCTGCCCTAAGTATACAAGCAGAATGGGTAAGTGTAAAACATTTTTTTGATGTTGACTGGTCCACTTCTACAAACAAACTGACTCTCAAACAACATCTCCTAGGAGCTTTACAAAATGGCCATCTATGTAGTGGTTAAGAGCAAAACCACAATATCATTATATCTTGTCTCAATCAATGTATCTATAAATTGAGTAAAAGCCTGGGGACCACGACGACAAAATTTCATACAATAGTCCAAAGAAGGGAATCGGTTCCTATTATATCGTTAAGCATATCTCGGGAAAATATCTTTCTTTGAAGAGATAATTCCATAAAGTCATCATATAAAACTAACCACTTTTCCAATTTTACTAGATTACGCATGATTTTCTGTTTCTCAAATCTATCCATTTTAAAAATCTCACTGCCAAACACTGACTGTTTTCTATAAATTGTTCTCATCAATATATTTCGGCAGCGCATTTAATCCATCTGGTAGTCTCTGTATATGCGCTATATTCACCTTAGCCGCAAAGCGCAATTGTTCTTCCGACTTGAATTTGCTTAATGTTATAACATACCCATTATAGATCTTGTCCCATTCTAAGGTTAGTTGAGAATCCCTTGTAATTTCTACCGCCACCTTAGGGACTCTAGGTCCCGTTTCATCAACACTTTTAATATTCAATAATGTATAAGCATCCATGTTGACTGTCCCACTTCCAGAAAGAAACTGATCCTCGATCAGTAGTTTTAACCACCTGAGAATTTTGTCTAGAAAAGCATCGCAGGGGAGTTTAGCTAGCTGGGAGATGTATCTGGAAACAACATCATAGGAGATTTCAACCACCTGGGAATTTTTTCTGGTAACAACGTGGGGGGAGTTTTTCTAGCTGGGGGTGTATCTTGAAAAGCATTGTGGGGGAGGGTTAAAATCACCTGGGATCGTGTCTTGACATGATTTTGCCTAGAAAAACAATTTATTTCAAATATGTCCTGCAAAAACATAACAAACACCAACAAAACAAAGAAACATCAAACAACATAACCATAAAACAACATCAAGAAAACATGAGCAAGAAACAACATCAACATAACATAACAACATAACATAACATCAACACAACATCATACAACAAAACCATCAAACATCATAACCAACAGACATAACATAACCAAGAAACAACATAACCAACAAACAACATAACATAAACATAACATAAGATCAACATAACGTAACATCAAACTACTTAACCATCAACATAACAACATAACCGTCAAACAACATGAACATAACATGACCAAGAAACATAATCAACATAACATAACAACATAACATCAACATAACCGACAAACATAACATAACAAAACAACATAACATCAAACATATGTTAATTTCCCTATGTTACAAGTAAAAAAAGTGTCCGGATCGGGATTCAAAGGGGTGGGCTGACTTTGTAGTGTCTATGACGGTACTATTCTTATCATACATTTCAAAGTTTTTGAGGAAAACAGATATCTCAAAATTTGATTTGATATCATCGGTGTTAGAGGATGGCCGGACAGCAGAAAAATAAACGAGAGGGAGACATATCGCCGTCATGTAGCTTTCTGCATTTAAAGAGTGCACAAGAACTTTCTATTTTTGATCGAATGATCCCCCTCCAAAGCTTGTTAAATAGCCCCATCCTTTTTGAAGTGGGTATGTGTTCATTTGGTTGTGTAGTTGTTCCCCCTACAAATAGCCTTTTGCGGGGGCCAGATGTACAAATTGTGTGTTTTGTATATTCTGACAATAAATTAATTGTTGATTGATATGTGAACACGACTATTTTGAACTAGTCGCGTGGATTCCCTTCTTCAAAATCCAAAACCTTGCTCCGATGGATATAGAACCCATTATCCCAATTGTTTCTACAAAGGAGACACTGTGGATGGTAGTGCATTCTGAGCCAAACTGATGGGAGCGGCAGTGCTGACATATGCCAGAGATGGAAGGTTGGAAGGTTAATTGAGATATTCAAGTCGGTGTTTCGTATTTTTTTGATATGTTGATCCTATTGGTGCGTGGGTATTCATTTATCGTAGATGGGAGGCGTGGTGCCCCTGGCCCTGATTATCAGGAAAATATCCCGCTTTTCCTATATACGTAGTAGTTTCGCCCCTCTTGTAAATTCTATTATATTTAATTGCCCTTAAAATGTATTAATTTTTTCAAGCTTAAATGTAACCGTCTGTTCAGTTTTAGGGGACATTCCCCTTTCCTTCTAATATAGAGGCATAATTGTTATTGTTCAAAACAAAAATGCACAGACTGTTTTGAGCTCTTAAAAAGTAATCAATCCTACATAGGATATTCTCATTTCCCCTTTTATCCTATCCTTTACCCTCAATTTTTCCCTTGAGCAGTCAAACCTCTCTTAAATTTGTATTACCTTTGATAATATCCAGTTAAAATAACACTTCTTTCTGGTTAATTAACACTGGCTTTCATAAAAGCATAAGAAAGTCGAGACTATGTATCTGTACAATTTATTATTGCTTTTAGCAATAAAATGATTACATTAATGGGTCTTTGGGAAGTGATCAATCCTAGAAACTGAATTATAATCCAATTTCCCTCGGGTTTTTTCTCTTTTCACTATTTTTTCCTTGTGGGACTAGGGTTGTAAGCTCAACTCAAACTTGTGTTACTCTTGTCAGGCGTAAATTAAGTTAGCACGACGTTTCTGATTGTCAAGTAACTTGCAATCTGAAAAGCTGGTTTTCAAGGCTTCATAAAATCAAAAAAAGAAAAGAAAAAAAAGTGGAGTGCTTTCTCCTCATTCCCTAGATATTTACGCTAAAGTTTTTTAGTGCTTTTGAAAAGCATCTTATTCTAAATAAAGGGCCCTTGTGTTTCAGCAATCATACTTAGAGCATTGAAAAAAAAAGAGTCAAACTGTAGCATAAAAAGCGATGGATTGAGGAGGGTTTAGCCTCCCCCATATACGGAATAATTTCTGGTTTTCTTTGATTTTTTTCCTACGTTCAGTAGAAAAAATCAGGTCCTGAAATCTCTTCCCCCTCCATAGAAAATTAACCACGGAAAATCTCAATAATTTTAGTCTAATATGCTAATTCTGATGGTGTGAACTTTATAAAGGTTGCTTGATTTTTGGGGTCGTTACCCCCATTTTCCCAAAAACAGAGAAATTTTCTGAGGCCTTTAGCTTTTGACCGGTAACATTAAACTTAATGAATTTGGTATATTTAGAATTAGAATAAAAAATCCATTCTTTAGATATATTAATTGTTATCAACTTTCCTTTTTTGGAATATCGGTTACAACCTGGCCGAGTCGCTTCTTACTTATAATTTGTTACCACGAACAGTTTGATTCTAAAATCTATAAGAAAAATTTCAATCAAATTTCTTATGGTAAATTTGCTCAAGAGAATGCTGTAGCAAAAGTTTGCATCGCATCATTTGCATATGAAACGCCATTTTCTCTTTATAAAGAATTTGCAATGCAAACCTAGAAGTTGACAAACTTATCTTTTAAGAAAAGACCAAATATGTATGCAGAATTAGAAATCCTAATCAATTTTCTCTCTTTAAAGAGAGTTTAGCATAAAATATTTAGAGATAGAGTGCAAACTAATAGCCAAGAAATCTAAGGAAATGAAACCTAAATATTTTGTCCCTGTATCTTTAAGGTCGCTCGATACCACAAAGAATCACTCTCGTCCATAAGCTATTTTAGTTTGTGTGGCAGAAATCAAATTTTACCGAAATCTTGAAAAAACATTCAACTTCTTCAGTTTTTTTTGCCAGAGATAGAGTTTTTCAGAGTTAACAAAACTTACATCATTATAAAATGTAAATTTTATTTTTATGATTGAAATGAGTAGAATTTTATTTTTAAAGTTTAGGAAAGAACATTTCCTAAGAAAATTCTTGCGTACTTTGCTTGAAAAAACATTAAAAATCAGCTCAAAAGAAGTCTCATTGAATAATTTTACAGCTTCGGAAGCTTCCAGTTGTGATAACTGCCTTGATTGAACTCTTTGCGGACACATGATGCACTTTATTTATGGTGTACGTACATTGCTCGGCCACCGCATGTCCTTGTAAATGATTTATCTGATCATTATGTTGTTTTTGGATCCTATTCACTGAGCATGTCTAAACCACACCAAATGGGTACAGGGAAACAAAATGGGTCTACGACTGTTAAGAGCAGTGAAGACCCTAATCAAAAATGGGTCTTTGGTATCTGCAGCTAAAAATTCTTTTTGAGGAGTTGACATTGTTAAGTTGTAATTGGATATAAGATTGTAGTCAGCCAATCCCAATTATCTACAGCAGGTCCAAGATTAAAAACCTACTGTACTTGTTTAGGGAGAATAAATTTTAGTCAAAACATTTGTCCTAGATCACACACTATCCAAGTACAGGTGGTTTTATTTTAAATCCTCTTTCATGTAGTAGATATGATCTGGCTGTTCTAGCCATTTTCACACATTACCTCTCCCACCACTCATAGTCATCTCACTGACCTCTGAAGTAGGTTATACCTTTTCCCTAATGTCCGCCATAGATAACTCATAGATGACCTTTAGAAAGTTGCCAACTGAAACCCATATCAAAACTAAGTTCATATTCTTTTTTACTATCACACCCAAGAGAACTGTCAGGGTTGTCATAAACAATCACAGTCTGAACTTTTTAGGTTTTATTTTCACCCTCAGTGCTGTCTTCTCTTCAAATCTCTTAACAGCCAGCTTCTTTGTTTTGCTTGCTTTTGTTACTTCATTTTTTTCTTTTTCACCTCTTTTTGCCTTCCTTGTACCTAAGACAGCTTCGGTCTTGGCCTTCACTGATGTATCAGTGAGCCTTTTTGTTCTGACCCTCTTTCTTCCTTGAAGAATTTTGTTTTCTTGGTGGTGCTGGGATGTGGTTGTACTTGTTCAGGTGTGACAATCCTATTTATAAATAACTGTAAAACACAGGGCTTACTGAAAACATTGGGTTAGATGATGGTTGTGCAGGTAGGGATGGGCTGAAGTTAGAACCTCTGATGAGTGTTGAAATTTACTACCAGGTTCACGGGCTAAAAAAAGATTTACTTGGTCTGTATTTAAGAGGACAGATCATTATTATCAAAACAATCTGGATTGAAAGAAGATAAACCTTCCAAATCCTTTCTGGATCTTTTATTGTATGAAACTCAAGGGGAAAGGTTTTCCTACCAACTCAGCTGTTATGTAAATGGTGACAGTTTTTCCAGGATTATTGACCATCCCCATAGTTATGTATTGGTTGCACTGACACTTGAGTGGGTCAGAGACAGAAATATCGAATGGTTGCATGCAATGACTGCATTGGGATGGTACTGTCAGAAGTATGACCCCATGCTCCTTGGCATAGATTATCACATTTGGATGAAGATGAGCATCATGCTTCTCAGGTATGAGTAGCTTCTTGGCATCAGGAGAATCTTGTAAATGCTTCACAATATATTTAATGTATAAAATATTTGATATTAGAAGCATGCAAATGCTTCACAAAATATTTGATATATAAAATATTTGATATTGGAAGCATGCAAATGACTCACAAAATATGTGATGGGGGCTGAATCACGCCGCCACCTCTGACCTTCCCTTATCAGTGTGGCCCTGGGTATATATGTATATGTATACATAGCCTATACATACATACATACATGTATACACAGTTATTGATAATTTAAAGGAGTTCGATACAAAAACTTTCATTTTAAGAGTCTCAGCGTCGGCTGGGTGTCTCTAAGACAAAGGGTCGATTAGAGCATTTTCTCAGCACCTCAGGGAGCTTTTGAAGCAATTTTAGTATTTATTCATAGAAGATCTTAGATGTGTCAACAGTTCGAAAAGATAGATAGAGGCTAGTTTAAAACAAAGGAAACCTATAATCTCCTACTAATTCTTAAGCAAAACGTGATATAATCAATTAATTATTTATTTATTTAATAATAATTATTGACAAAAAACTTAACATAAACAGATCCCCTCCAAATGCAACCGCATGACAGGGGGTAGCGATAATCAAACAAATAATAAAACAAAGCAAAAAAACAAAAAAAAAACTTAACATCAACCTCAGAAAAAAACAAAACACAACTACAACATCATATACCCTGCTACCACTCACTTAACACTCAGCACTCAACTCCTTCCTTGACACACCTCAATAAAAATAAAACACTAACTTTAGCGATTTAATACCAATTTTATCTATCACCTACGTATCCTATTACATTAATCGTTACAATGACATTTAGAAAACAACCAATTATTCAACAGCCTTTTACATTCACTTAAATACTTCTGTTTTAATATTCTCATTTAACGAATTCCATAGCTTAGCCCCTCTTAAAATAAGAGAAAATCCTGACCTATACGTACCAAATTATTAACATAAATTTTATTCATTAACCTGGTACCATGGGAATTAACTTCATTAACTTGCGTTACCACACTCAGAAAATAAGCTGACTTACCTCGGACGCAATTATACATAAAAACACCAGTATAAAAGTCACGGAGAGCAGCCGCTGGGAGTATTTTCAACCTAACATAAGCTAAAGCACACGATTCAGAAGGGCTTAAATTAGCAAGTATTCCAATAGCAATATTTTGCAAAACTCGGATTGGACGAAGGAGAAATTTCTTTACCATATTGAACTACAATACAAAATATATGGGTGAATGAAACTAAAATGTAACATAAAGATTATATCATTTGGGAAACAATGTTTAAGTTTACGTATTATGCCAACATTTTTGCTAATATATTTGAAATTTTCACAATATGATCTTTAAATAAGAGTGATAAATAAACAATAATACCAAGGTATCGAACAGTTCTCCAAATTTCAAGGCCCCCAGCTCCAACTGAAGATATCCATGGATAACAATTTTCAGACCGTCCAAAAGATACAAAATTTGACTTTTTACAGTTAATATCAATCTTATTGCACCTCATCCAGATAGATATCTTTTGAATGGTGTTAGACAACCATTAGAGCAAACTCAGCTAGTTTGTGAATCCTGAGTGTTTTAGTTGCTGACTGTGTACAAAAAAAAAAATTATAAAACACTTGAGTAAAACAAACTTAGCTAGTTGGTAAATTCGAGAGTTTTAGTTACGGACTGCATATTAAAAAATTTCATAAAACCACCTTTAAGTACAACAAGCTCAGCAAGTTGGTGATTACTGAGTCCTTTAGCTGGTGACTGAGTATAAAAAATTAAATAAAACACATTTGAGTACAACAGACTCAGATAGTTGGTAAATTCCGAATGTTATAGTTACTGACTGTATATAAAGAATTTAATAAATGCACAATTATTTTTATTGATCGGTAAAGATCCTTAAAACATTGAAAATAAAAAAAGACATTAACTTTCGATTTTGTTAAGGAAAATAAAACCGTGTCACAACCGTGTCACATGAGACTAAAACTCAGAATTCAACAACTAGCTGAGTTTGTTGTACCCAAAGGTGCTTTTATTTAATGTTTGGATAGTCACCAATTAAAAGGCTCGGAATTTACCAAGTAGATGAGTTTATTTTACTTAAAACTGGTTTTATTCAATTTTTTTTTTATACGCGGTCGGTAACTAAAGCACTCGAAGTTTACAGGCTAGCTGAGTTTGTTGCAGTCAAAACTGCTTTTATTAGTTTTTCGTACTCAGCCAGCAACTAAAACACTTGGAATTTATCAACTACCTGTATTTATTGGGGTCAAAAGTGCTGTTAATAAGTTTGCTATGCTCAGTCAGCAACTAAGACACTCAGAATTTGCCTTTTAGCTGAGTTTGTTGTATGCAAAAGCCGTCCTGGCTGATTAGCCTCCTGGCTAAGTGGACGTTTGCTGGGTTGAGAGTTCTTTGTCCAAGGGGCAAGGGTTCGATCCCTGGCGTGGCCAGTTTCTTGGTTTGGGACGCGGGTCAGTGGTGTGACCCTGTAAGCTTAGCCAGAGTCGATCCAGCTCTAAATGGGTACCTGGAGAAATCTGTTGAAGGTAAGCAGGAAGGGTGTGTGAAAGCACAGGATGGCTGGCCCCTAGCCCCCCATTGCACTTCCTGGCTGAAGGGCCACGAAACGCAGATCAGCACCGCTGGTTTGGACCTTAAGTGTCTTGTGCCGTCATACTTACTTACTTACTTACTTACTTACTTTATGCAAAAGTGAAATTAAAAAAGACATTAACTTTGGATTTTGTTGTGTCACATGAGACTAAAACTCGGAATTCAACAACTAGCTGAGTTTGTTGTACCCAAAGGTGTTTTTATTCAATTTTTTAATACGCAGTCGGTAACGAAAACACTCAGAATTTACTAACTAGCTCATTTTTTTGTACTCAGAAGGGCTTTTATTATTATTTTTTTATATTCAGTCAGCAACTAAAACACTCTAAATCAAACGGAATTTACCAACTAGCTGAGTTTTTTCTACTAAAAACTGCTCTTGTTAAAATTTTTGATTCCCAGTCGTTAACTAAAACACTAGGAATTTACCAGCTAGCTGAGTTTTCCTGACTGCAGTGGTAGCTAGCAATCTAGCAAAAGACGATCACGTTTAATACTTAGAAATATAATAGCCCATAACTTCTAAAAATAGACTCATATCAAAACAATTGTAGGCAAAAGTACTTTTATTAATTTTTTTTGGTACTTAGCAGGCAACTAAAACACTCGGAAATGTATCCACTACCTGAGTTTATTGTAGTAAAAAGTACTTTTATTAAATTTTCGATACTCAGTCAGCAACTAAGACACTCAGAATTTATCTGCTTGCTGAGTTTGTTGTGTGCAAAGGTGCTTTTATTTAATGTTTTGATAGTCACCAATTAAAAGACTCGGAATTTACCAAGTAGATTAGTTTATTGTACTTAAAACTGCTTTTATTCTTCTTTTTTTTATACGCAGTCAGTAACTAAAGCACTCGAAATTTACAGGCTAGCTGAGTTTGTTGCAGTCAAAGCTGCTTTTATTAGTTTTTTGTACTCAGCCAGCAACTAAAGCACTTGGAATTTATTAACTACCTGTATTTATTGGAGTCAAAAGTGCTGTTAATAAATTTTTTATACTCAGTCAGCAACTAAGACACTTAGAATTTGCCTCTTAGCTGAGTTTGTTGTATGCAAAAGTGCTTTTATTTGATTTTTTTTATAGTCATCAATGACAAGAATTGGAATTTATCAAGTAGCTGAGTTTATTGTACTTAAAAGTAATTTATTAAATTATGTTGATACTCAGTCGGTAACTAAAAAAATCGGAATTGACCAGATAGACAAGTTTGTTGTAGTCAAAAGGGTTTTTTATTAATTTTTGATACTCAACCAGCAACTAAACACTCGAAATTTATCAACCACCTGAGTTTGTTGTAGTCAAAACTGCTGTGATTAAATTTTCGATACTCTGCTGTTATGCGGGGGGGGGGGTCAAATGTTACGCGGGAAGATCTTTCCATAGAGGAAGTTTTCATGGGGGAAGGGACATTGCTATGAAGGGGGCGCCGAAGTTCCCAGCATTATTAAAAAAAAAACGATCAGAAATTGAATTTAAAAAAAAAGTTTTTTCAACGGAAAAAAAGGAGCAGCATCAAGTCTTAAACAAATAGAAATTATTACGTATATGATTGGGTTTGCCCCCTAGTCATTAACTCGCTCTTTACGATAAAGTTTTTTTTGTACTTTCATCAGAGCTATTTATTGTAATTAACATCCTTTGTGATTAAGGGGTCACTCTTAAATAGTTGGAATAAAATTTGAACTTTAACGTAAAGAGCGTGGTATTGACTAGAGGGTGAACTCCCTAATATACGTAATAAAAATATACGAATACAGAAGTTCTTTACGTAAATCACGTCAGAACAAAAATTTCGAGAAAGCCATTTAGCAAAAAAAATTAAATTAATATGCAAGTTTTTTTTAATTATCCATTTACGGTCAGCCAAAACTAAAGCTGCATTAATTAAAAACGTTCAGAAATTAAATAAAAAAACATATTGTTTTTTGTCTGTAAGTAAGGAGAGACATTAAAATTTAAACGAACAGAAATTATTCCATATATGAAAGGGGCTGTCCCCTCCTCAACACCTCGCTCTTTAGGCTAAATTTTTTTATGTTTAAAAAAAGAAAGTTGTGAGACAGAGTCAAACTTTAGCGTAAAGAGCCAGGCGTTGAGGAGAGCCCCTTTCATATACAGAATAATTTCTATTTGTTTTAAGTTTTAATGTCGCTCCTTAATTTCAGTTAAAAAGACTTGTTTTTGTTTTATGTCTGTCTAGTATCCACTTGTTCTAAATTACTTGCATTAGACTCAAAAGAATTGGTGAAATCATGATAACGGCCTTTACAGATAATACAATCACAGTAAAAAAAGATATTTCTATTTCAACATTTTCATCTATCATAGTTTAATTTGAACATAGCACTGATATTGCTTCTGGTAACAGGTCTAAAAATGAAGTCAGGTTAAGCTTAAAGATGTTTATTGCTTAATGTTCCCTATAACACATCCATAAAACGGCGGTTCTATGATATGCAATACGTTTTATTATGTTGGATGCATACATGACGATCTAGTTTGCTCCTTGGTATCCACTGTGCGTAGAAATTCAGTTTGTTGAACTCAAAAGTGATTTTAATAGTTTTTTTGATGCTCAGTCAGCATCTAAAATACTCGAAATTTATCAACTATCAGAGTTTGTTGTACTTAAAAGTGCTTTTATTAATTTTTTTAATGCTCAGTCAGCAACTCGAAGACTCAGAATTTACCAATCAGCTGAGTTTTTTTCCCAATAGTGCTTTTATTATTGATTTTTTGATACGCAGTCGGTAGCCGACTGGATTATCTGACTGTTATATATCTTTCACAGAGAGTAAAAGTCACCATCTGATCTTGTTGATATACATTGAGATAATTGTTTTCCAGAAATTGTTGGGATCATCCCGACATGGTCGATAGGTAGTTTTCCATGATATGCCATAATGGATCCTACGAAAGTCCTGGCCATCTCGTCAGATGAAGAGAGTACTGTGTAATCATTTTGGCCTTGAGAAGTCTGGAGTAGGTGGAGTTTGGATAAACCCCTCATATTTTATTACTTTTCTTATGTGAATGTGCGCTTTGATAATCCAAATCTGATTTTAGTAAGGTAAACTTCCTTAGTTGCATAGGCAGCGCAATAGCACTGCCTAGTAATAAACAATGTAGGCACAATGGATTATTTTGATATTTTGTCTTTTAGATGAGGGCGCTTCGTATTGAAGGAGTTGTCGTATAAACTTTGAGAAGGGGTTCACTCGATTGGAAATTGGAAGGGCTTGTTCCCTTTTTAATAGCTGACAGTGATTCGAAGACATTTAACACCCCTTCCACGCCCACCATTTCCCAAAACACATCCAATAAAAATTTTGAGATAGCCATTTTGTTCAACTTAGTTGAAATTTCTTGAAATTAGGTCTTTGAGGAGGACACTACCCCCACAGCCCTCAGGGTTAGGGTCGTAAGTTATGCCCTGGAGGTATATAAGTTTTTTTTTATAGAAATCGCTGTCGTAGGAACTTCAAAAAGGGCTCATTCGATTGGAAATTGAAAGGGCTAGTGTCCTTTTTGATAGTCAAAAGTGATTGGAGGGCACCTAACCACCGTCTCATGCCCACCTTTTGCCCAAACACAACCAATCAAAATTTTGAGATAGAAATTTTGTTTAACGTAGTTGAAAGTACCGGAAATTAGGTGCTTGAAAATGAGAACCCCCTTTATCTCTCAGGGCAAGGGTTTTAAGTTACGCCTTTGGGGCATATAAGGGTTTTAACGAAAGCTTTGTCATAGAACTTCAAAAAGGGCTCATTTGATTGGAAGTTCAAAGGGCTAGTTCCCTTTTTAATTGTCGAAAGTGATTGGAGGGCTACTAACCCCCCTCTCACGCCCACCATTTCCCCAAACACATCCAATCAAAATTTTTATATATCCATTTTTTCAACGTAGTTGAAATTTTTGAAAATTAGGTTTTGGGGAATGATAACCCCCCTCAGAGCCCTTAGGGCAAGGGTTGTAAGTTATGCTCTGTGAGCATATAAGGTTTTTATAGAAAGTGTTATCGTAAGAACTTCAAAAACTGGTCATTTGATTGGAAATTGAAAGGGCTAGTGCCTTTTAAATAGTCGAAAGTGAATAGAGAGTAAATAACCCCCTGTCACGCCCAGCATTTCACCAAACACATCCAATCCAAATTTTGAGATAGCCATTTTGTTCGGCGTAGTTGAAAGTTCTGGAAATTATGTCTTTGATAATGACAAACCCTCCACATGCCTCAGGGAATGGGTTTTACGTTATTCTCTGGGTGCATATAAGGTTTTTATAGATAGCGTTGTGGTAGAAATTTCCAAAAGAGCTCATTCAATTGGAAATTGAAAAGGCTAGTGCCCTTTTTAACAGTCGAAAGTGATTGGAGCACAACTCGCCCCTCTCTCACGCCCAACATTTCCCCAAACACATCGAATCAAAATTTTTAGATAGCCATTTCGTTCAACGTAGTTGAAAGTTCTGGTCCTTGAGGACCAGAATTACGTCCTTGAGGATGAAAAAAACCCACAGACATCAAAGTAAGGGTTGTATATTATGCCCTGGGGGCATATAAGGAAGGTTTATAGAAAGGTTTGTCGTAGAAACTTCCAAAAGAGCTCATTTGATTGATAATTGAAAGGGCTAGTGCCCTTTTCAATAGTTGAAAGTGATTGAAGGGCAACTAACCATCCTCTCACACCCACCACTTCTCCAAACACATCCAATCAAAATTTTGAGATAGCTATTTTGTTCAACGTAGTTGAAAGTTCTGGAAATTAGATCTTTGAGGATGAAAACCCCCCACAGCCCTCAAAGTAAAGGTCGTAAGTTATGCCCTGGGGATATATTTGGTTTTTATAGAAAGGCTGGTCGTAGAAACTTAAAAAAGAGCTCATTTGATTGATAATTGAAAGGGCTAGTGCCCTTTCCAGTAGTTGAAAGTGATTGAAGGGCAACTAACCCCCCTCTCACGCCCACCATTTCCCCCAAAAAATTCAATCAACATTTTGATACGTCCATTCTCTTAAACGTAGTTGAAAGATATTTGAGGATACCTTTGAGGATTACAACCCCCCCCCTACCTTCCCCATAGCCCTCGGGACTAGGGTTGTAATTTATGCCCTTGGGTTATTTAGGGTTTTTATGAGCGGATGGTTATTTAACTTTAGAAGAGGCACATATGGTTGAAAATCAAAAGTTGTAGTTCCTTTTTAAGCGTCACAAGTGATGGAGGGTATTTAGCCCCCCCCTCCCCTTACAACCCCTAACTCGTCACCAAACGCATCTGATTGAAATCATGAGATACCTTAAAAGCCAGAATCTAATTTGTACTTCACTGAAAAACATTCTTTTAAGTGTTTTCACTTTTATAACCTTAAGAAATCAAAAATTAATTAAGATTTTAAGGAATAAATATCAGCATATGTTAACTAAACTGACAATGCACATTTTCCTCAGTGTATTCATTTGATTTTTTTCAGTACAGTACAAATTATATTCTGTCTTTAAGAAAAGATAGGGGATTTTGAGCCCTACTCATATTAATTTCTGCTCGTTTTTAATTTGACTCTATTATTTATTTTAATTTCTGTCTGTTTTGGGTTTCATTTATTTATTGATACTGATTTAGGGTAGTTATATATTTCGTAAATTATTTGATTCTATGTTTGTTCATTTTGTTTTAATGGAGTTCTTTACTTTTTTTTAAAAACCTATTTTGTGGAAAATTTTTTTTTTTAATAATACAATAAAATATCAGTCGATGTATGTCTTTTTTTATATTCTTTTTTTCGAAGTCACTATTACGTTTCCTTCCTGCGGTGAAACTGTCTTGTAAATCAGTAGAGATATGAGTATCCTTTTTATCTGGAGGGGATGATTCAGACATACTGTGTCAAAATCAATATGTTCAAAAATATAAAACCAATATCTATGAAATTCTTCAATAAGCTCATCCAAAGTTAAATACTGAAGGCTCGGGATGCTGTCTATCATACTGAAAAGAGTATCTATTAACACCAAGTCTATAAGTCCAGGAGATTTCTACCCATCTCCTCTCGAAATGGTCTCACCATTCCCTTCTATTTTTAATCAATGGACTAGAATTAAAGAAATATTTTAATTTTCATTTATATTCTAATTTCTCAAATTCAATTAAAAAAAAAACTAGCTGAGTTTGTTGTACTCAAAAGTAGTTTTACTAAACTTTGATACTTAGTCAGCAACAAAAACATTTGGAATTTAGACACTACCTGAATTTTTTGTGGTCAAGAGTGCTTTTATTAAATTTTTGATGCTCAGTCAGGAACTAAAACAATTCTGCATTAACCAACTTGCTGAGTTTGTTGTAATCGAAAGTGCTTTGTTAAATTTCTTGATGCGCAAACTTCAGCTAAAAACTTCGAATTTATCAGCTAGCTGAGTTTGTTGTAGTC
Source organism: Artemia sp. Qi Xiang Cuo (assembly GCF_049724085.1). Lineage (NCBI taxonomy): Eukaryota > Metazoa > Arthropoda > Branchiopoda > Anostraca > Artemiidae > Artemia > Artemia sp. Qi Xiang Cuo. The sequence continues at coordinate 63,480,974 of NC_142801.1, forward strand.
AAAAGTGATTTTATGAAAATTTTTGATAAGCATTAAGCAACTACAACACTCGGAAATGACCAACTAGCTGAGTCTATTAAAATTTTGATATTTAGTTGGCAACTAAGAAAAGTTGGAAATTACCGAATTGCTGAGTTTGTTGTATCCGAAAGTGTTTCATTATATTTTTTAATGAGCAGTCAGTAACTAAAACATTCCAACTTGTTGAAATTGTTATACTTGAAAAGTGCTTTTATTCAATTTTTTCTCAGTCTGCAACATTGTGTATGTGTGTTTCTGTGTCTTTATGTGTGCCACTGAGTTTGTGCGTCTGTTTAACTCTGTGTTTGTGTGCCTGTTTGTCTTTTTCTCTGTCTGTCCGCCCTACAAAGTCCAAAATTGTTCAATCATATCACAATCTTTTTTTACTTCAAATATTTTTATTTTCAAAATACAATAATGATAACATGGTTATCTCACTATTTTCACATACTGGTTCAAATCATTGTCTTTAATATATTTCACACTTGCATTTAAAAAATATTTTAGTCTATGTATATCTGTAGTAATAGGTATACTTATTCAAGATTGTCCTTAATACAACTGTAAAATACACTGTTTTGAAGAGGAAAAGACAGACTCGTGTGCGTGAAAGAAGGTATACCATATTCCTACCAAAAGGTCCGAGGAGCCTCTTCCTGACTTGGATTTTCCTGAAATATAGACTAAATCACGATTTTTATTAACTCTTTGTTAACGTTTTCTTTAGTAACTATAAAAATTGATGTCACTTTAAGTGATTTCCTTTCTCTTATTCTCAACGACATTGCATATCTTGGAAACATACTCATACCACTCATACTCGAGGGCTAACCGACACCTTCTTGTAACTTCTACCTTAACATTGGGTACTCTTGGCTTCATTTCACTTCAGCTAGAACCTTCAACTACCAAATAAATTCTAAGTGCCCCCAAAAATTTGAAGTTAAAAAAAATCAAAATGTTCAGAATCAAAAATAAATAAGGTTCATCTCAAGGGCTAAGCTCGTATACCCCTCGATGGTGTGTTTATGCACTTTTTAGTTGTTATATTGCGCTTTACCACCCTCTGAAGGTCCAGGCTCAAAATTATACCATGGACTGAATTCTAAATTTAAAAAATGGCTAGTAGAGAGGGGTGTTTTCTTTTTAATTAATAATTAATTATGATATAAAAACATATACAATTCGGTAAATACTCTTTTTAGTTTTGATATTGCCCTTTACTGTCCCCTGAAGGTCCAGGTTCAAAGATATTCCATAGTTTTAATTCAAAAGTTCAATAACGACTAGTAGGGAGGGGTGTTTCAAAAACTAATTATTATATATGATATTCTAACACATACAATTCGCTAAATGCTCTTTTTATTTTTGATTTTGCTCTTTACCGTCCCCTGAAGGTCGAGCCTTAAAAATATTCCATGGATTGAATTCGAAAGTTCAAGAATGGAAGTAGGGAGGAGTGTTTTAAAACTAAAGATGATGTATGATATACAAACAATTCAATAACTAAAGTGATTGTAAACTTGTTTTGATAAACCGTAACTGCATGAAAAACAGTCCCCGTCCACTATGCATACGACAAAAAAAAATACACACATTACAAACCTCTTGTATATTAGAATCCACAACCCAATTCCCTTTGTAATGATAATAACATGGACCAATTCTCATTCATTTATATCAAATAATTGGCAAACAAATGTATTTTCACCGGAAACTAGGAGACAGTATTTACGAAATAAGACTGTCAGTACAGCAGCAATATTCTTTGACAAAAGAATTCACTGTTTCCGTGACACTATTATCCTTGCCCCGAGGGTTGTGGGGGAGTGTCCTCCTCAAAAATATATTTTCTATCTGGAGATCAACTACGCCGAACAAAATGGCTATCTCAAAATTTTGATTGGATGTGTTTCGGGGAATGCTGGGCGTGGAGGGAGCGCTAGTTGCCTTCCAATAGCTTTCGACTATTAAAAAGGGCATTAGCCAATCCAATGTCCAATCGAATGAGCCCTTTTCGAAGTTTCTACGACAACTTCGATACGAAGTGCCCGGGTATGGAGGAAAAAAACCACATTGTGCCCACATCGTTCTTTACTTAGGCAGCGCTAGCGCGCTGCCTATGATTATTTTGTTGGATTTTATTTATAGTAAAAATAGGTTAAGTTTTCCTATAGTTCAGTGGCACCAATTTACGAATTGACTAGGCAAAAAAATTACCGAAAAGAAGTTTTCCAAAGAAAAGTAAAGAACCATATTTAAAATAAAGACGAACAGAAATAAAGCTGTATAATGGTTCAAACTTAAGATTATAGCTGATAAAAAAACAGCTAATTAGCCGTTTGTTTTGGAATATTTCAATTGAATCAATAGATTGAACCGATTTGATTGTTTTTTGCATATAATTTCTATCAGAAAAATCTATATTAAAGTGTAGTTATAGATTTGACAGGTGTCAACATGCTATAAATTTTAAAGTTGATTTTAGATTTAACTTAAACTTTAAATTTAAATTAAATTAAAATTTAAATTAAATTTAAATCAGTTTTTTCATTTGTTTAGTTGTGACAGCTCCCTTTCCTCAATGCATCAAATATGTGAATGTAATTTTTATACATTTGTCTTACAATATCATCTTCTTTGTAAAATTAATTTTTTCAGACGTACCTTACTCAAGCCAGGACATTTGTTTTATATAAATAAAAATAAAACCTGACACGTGAGCAAAATTTTAGCTTAGAGGGGTCATGCGTTTAAGAGTGAGGAAAACCCTAAAAACAGGCAAATAATACAGAATATTAAATATTGCAGAAATTGCAACGTTTTCGAGGCCACTTGCCTCACATGTGGTTGATTGATGATTAAGACCAATATTTATATTGTTGATAAACCAGGTGTAAAAGGAAGTAAGCCAGTAAACCCGAAGTTTGCCTTTTGTATATAATTCAATAAAAAAACAATTTTTTCAACTGAAAATAAGGACCAACATTAGTTATTCCGTATACGAGGGGAGCTTCCCCTTCCACAACATCTCGCTCTTCACGCTAAAGTTCTTAGAACTTTAAAAAGTTTCTTATTCTCCTTAAACGACCCTTCTGTTTCAGCCATCGTTCAGCGTTTCGCTCTTTACTTTCCTCAGAATACAGCCTAACCTAACTATTTGGTTTTAATTAAAAATCAACGGACTCGGTCTCGGACTTCAGCCTCGACCCCGTTATTAATTTCAGTAAAAGAAGAATCCACGGCTTAATTTAAAAATTCTACAAATTCTTTTCCACTCCCTTCATGTGCAAAGCTGGCTTTTCGGCTGTCACACTAGAAAAAAAGTAAGAAATGCTCTAGAATTAACCTTTAACAAGAGATCGGGGTTAACCCCCAAGCCCATCCCTTCCATTTGTAATTGTAATAATATCCATCCTTAATCTGGGTTCAATAAATTATTTCTGATATTACCAAAACACTTAAAGCAAAATATTTTGTATCATCCCGAGGGAAATAGGGTCCGTTTTTAATTTTTTGCTGTTGAACTTATAATCGCCTTTTAAAAGGTATTAATTAAAAAAAAAAATTCCTTTACAAAGAAGTTTTTCAAGGAAAAGTAAAAAGCCATATTAAACTTGATGCTAGACCTTTCCCCCTGGAAAATTTCCCAACGTGGAAAATTTCCCCTGCCCCCACTGAAAGTTAAAACTTGCCGTTCTAACGTTTGCCAGGCCCATCGTTCAGTTATAAAAATAGAGACTAACTTTTGCAGCTTTGTTTATATATAGTGATTTTCATTTGTTAGTAAAAAACTCAAATTTTTTATATGTTCTTACATTCTATGCAATAATTCCTTAAATTTTAAATATAATCAATTTTTAAGCGTTGTTTCTACGAATTGATTAATTATCAACGTAAGTTCATCTATCAACGTATCAACAAAATAATCAATCAACATTATCATTACCAACATAAGCCAAGATTAACTATTATAAGTTTATACACGGGAGTAGCGGTCGGCACATTTTCTGTTTTTGGCCAAAACAGAAACGGTAAAAAACGCAAATGAAATAACGGAAAATAACCGAAACCGATTAAAAAAAATAGGAATTCCGTTTACTTTTTTCCGTTTTTCTACTTAAAAAAAGACACGACCTGTTTTTATTTTAAAAACGGCCTTTTTAACAGATATTTCTGTTTTTTTTTAAGTTTATTTAGATTTACGAGAGTAAAGTGAATATTTATTAATATAGATTAATAAAAAAGACCAAATATACAAAAAGACCAAATATATGAAAAGACCACATAAATTAAATTTATCACTTAAAAACATTCGGAGTTCAAGTGACTTTGCAGTCATTCGTGAGCACTGCTTTCGCGTAAAGTACCCAGTAATACTAAATGCACTCTCACTGGGTACTGAAGTTGCAGGGACTGATAGATGAATACATGCAATTTCACTTAACTCCGGGTAAGTGTAAAAGTAATCAGACCAAAATTCTAGTGGAACAGAATTATTTTGTCCTGATCTTCGTCTCTCGCTCAAAAACACAGGAACTCTCTCCTCATATGCCCTGATAATATTTGCTACCACACGGTCAATGCTCATACTGTTGGCATTTTGCCTCGTAGACTTCATCTGTAACGCAGTCGTGTCGAGAAACTTAGAAAACAAGCTGTCTTCTTGATCAAGAGTCTCTGGTGACCCTTTTCGGTTAGTCCCTGCCTTAGTAGGAGCGACGTCAATAGGGAAAGATTTGGAGTTCAATTGGATTGGATGGAGTTCTTCTGTGCTTCTCTGCTCGGAGATGAATTGCTGGAGAAGCGAGGAGATGGACTGACGAGCTGACTCTCTGTCTACACGTGTCATTTTTTCATAAATTGCAGGGTCCAAAAAGCCAGCTCTTGTGAAGAGCATCATATCAAATTGATTGACTCAGCCATAATACTAGTATCTGGAGTCTGACAAAACAACAGTAATCCCTTAATCATCAGCACGACTTTGCTTGCCGAAACATAATTGTATCCACTAGCTATCACTGTTGCCGGTTTGAACGGGCGAAGAACCTCAATGACAGCTCCCACGATGGACCACTAATTGCTGTGATGTTCGAGCTCTCTAATCTTACCGTCACGTAGGTTTTGGTTGAAGAAGTCGCGCATTGGCTCTTTACGGGCACAATACATTTCTATCATTGTAAGTGTGTTGTTCCATCGAGCATTCATGTCTTTTGTGATGGATGGACTAAGATTATATATCTTGCAGATTGCTTCAAAAAGATCGTGGGATTTGGAAGATATTATAAGGATTCTAACCAGCTTTCGTATTTTTACCAGTGCTGGTCCCAGTGTCAATACTTCACTAGATACGCCTCTTTGTCTAGGTATTGAGCTCTCACTATCGCTGTAAAGGTCTGGATCATTTTAATCTGAGCTACTATCATCATCATTACTGCAGACGGTATACCCAGTTTCTTTAATGGCATCATCTCCTACAGTCACGCCAGGAAAGTCATCTTGTTCAGCAGTATCAACGTTGTCATCAGATTCTGAACTGGATCCTGAATCATTTAGGTGGGGAACACTCGCTAAATCTGCCTGGTTTCTGCATTCCCACAGCTTAAGGGCATTAGTCACCACATTATGCAGGTTGTGTGCAAAGCATGAGCTTCGCATAATTTCACCGTCTCTGAGAGCCTTTACTATATTAGCTCCCGAATCAGTAATTATAAAGTAGACTTTTCGTAGAATTCTGAACTTTTGGAGGCTACTGCGGATTACGCAAACAATGTTGGCGCTAGTGTGAGCAACTTTTAGTCTCTTAAACGCAAGGGTTCTATGCACCAAAGTTAGCTTGCCATCAGTGCTTTTCATCACATAATCAGCTGTAATACCTAAAAAGCCAGACCCCGTTCTTGAAGACCAGCAGTCTTGGGTCAAATTCACTTCCCGGGCTTTCTGGAGTTCAGCTTTGAGGTGCTTGACCTTCCTTTTCTTTGCTGTAACTAGATGTCTTGCAACAGTACGAGCTGATGGGCCAGTAAGACCTCCTGTAGGTTTAGATATTAGAGCCTTTACTCCTGGTTTTTCAAATATTGAAATAGGAAGCTTGTCAATGCAAACCGTTTTTCTACACAACGTGTTCAGCTTCAGCTGCTGCTGCTTTGTTGACTTTAAAAAATTTCTTATATCCCTTTTCTTTCCAGTACCTTCAAATCGAGTTGGGTTAGTTTCACATGATGTGCTCGGCATGCTGAGCTGAGACAAGGCTGTAGAATGTGACTTCTTTGGAACAGTACTTGGCTTAGGTTGTTCAGCAATTTTGTGTTTAGCCATAAGGTGATTTTTAAACGATGTTGCAGACAACTTTGTTGACTTCACATCTTTTTTGCAGTAACCCTTATTCCTATGCATGGGACCCTTATTCCTGGTCCCATGTTGCTCCCAGAACTTGACTTTCTTTGATGGAGGGCCCTCTCCAAGTTCTGAGTCAGAACTTGATGAAATATTTGATGCCAGATTTGATGCCATTTATGACAGCATGTGTATCGGTACCTGCAAAGCATACCATTACTAAGTGCATGGAGCAGTGCAGGTATAGTTACTCCTGTGATTGCAAATAAGAGTATTAAAGAAGAACAATTCAAGGAAAAAAGACACTTCTCTGTAGGACAGAGCATAATTTTATTCCATAAGCAAGTATCTTTTTTCTGTATTTGTGAATACTCCTCATATGGTATATTAAGGGAAATAAAAGTATAATATTAATAATAGTAGGAAATGGTAAAGCGTAGGCCCAGGACTCTCTGATGTAGCTAGAAGATTTTATAATGCAGATAATAGATTGACTAATTAGACCATTGGAAATAAGCTGCTCCAAATATTTACTAAAGTATATGACATTTGCTGGGTAAAGAATATCGAGGCTATTCACATTTCCTTCCTGGGTGCTGCAAGTGAACATGCCTAAAATCAACATGTCATTTGGAAATTTTATACCCTCATGCTGAAAGGTAGATCATCAACATCTTCAGCCTACTCCTTTGTTCAACAGTCCCTTGATTATAAATTTCAATCAACTAATTCAATTATGTTGATGTGAGAAACCAGGGGTAAAGGTGCAGATTAGGTCCCCCTGATAAAACAACTTATTTGTTTCTGTACATTATTCAGTCAATTGGGCTGTAAAGTTGCACATATACTGTCCAGTAGGAACAGGATAAAAACAAATCTCTTACTGTGGCTGGGTTCCAACCTTTTAATTCTAGTAAGCCTAGTAAGCCCTGCAGCACTAGCAGAGGCAAAATCAGCAAGATTCGTTGAGTAGCTCCTATATCTGACCATTGGATATCAAAGATTTTCTGTAGTTCCGCTTCTGCTAGTGCTACAGGGCTTACTAGGGTAATGAAAATTAAATGGTTGGAACTCACCCTGTATATCCTGGTTCTGTTGGTAGGGCCTCTGGGCCCTACACTACAGGGGGAACTAATCTGGGTGAAGCTGCAGTTTAGCAACCCCTGATAAAACAACTTATTACTTACTGTATATTATTCAGTCAATTGGGCTGTAAATTTGCACAGATAGGGTTCAGTAGAAGCTGGATGTAAACAAATCACTTTTTAGTGTATATCCTAGTTCTATTTACAGGGCCTCTGAACCCTACGCTACTGGGGTAGCTAATAATAACCTTTACCCAACCAGGTAACCATCTACTTACCATGACTAACCAAAGTTGTAAATCCAAGTAGACTGCTTTAGATTAATTTTTACTATGGCGAATGTTTTCTTCAATAGCAAATCTTTTCTTCGGAAGACGTAAAGACAGCGCTTTTCGATGGATGACAAGTATCGCTAATCCAATAAAATTCGCTAGGCTGCGCTATGATGCTATTCGTAATCAAAACACGGAAAATGAAGAAAAACGGGTTTAAAAAAAACAGAAACGGCAAAACGGCCAGAAAAAAACGAAACAGGAACGGTACTAAAAAAACGGCTACCTTTTTTCTGTTTTTTCCGTTTTCCCAAAAAAAAAAGACCAGAAAACGGTAGGAAAAAAACAGAAACAGAAACAGAAACGGCGCCGACCCCTACACGGGAGTAAGAGTTACGTCAACTAATTCTGTTATTGTCGGGCCGAGTCACTCCTTACTGTGATCAGGCATTGATGAAGCTGTTACTGTGAATTTCTGAAGTCTGGTTTATGTCGTCATTCACCGGTGAATGTCCGAAATTCCCTTTTCTCCCTTTGGATTCAATTAACTCTGCGAATCAGCTTTTTCAGTCTTATGCAAGCTTTGATGGTAAAAGTTAAAGTTAGGTTAGATTAGGGTAAATTAGATTATAAATCTCAGAACCGTTGGGTTGTGCCTACCCCGTAATGTGTAGTGTTTTTTTTTTTTCTGGTATCAGAAGAAGTGGGCGACAGGAGACAACACTAGGAAAATGCCTTGAGAAGGATGCTGCACTTTTCAGATCATCGCATCGAAGAACTTTAGTCAAAAGCACAAGAGAGATCGTCATGGGGAGACACAGTTGTTGCCTTATGCGCTAGCCGGCGTGGGAAGACCTAAGTAGGCAAGTAAGTCTCAGAAATGGGTTAAAAACTTAATCTAATCCACCCTACCCTAACCTGTCACCATCAAACCTTGCATAAAACTGAAAAAGTTGACTGGCAACGCTGACTACATCAAAAGAGAAAAAAAAAGGTATTTCGGACATTCGCCAATTTCGGAGATTCATGGTAACAAAGCTTAAAAACAAAGGTTTTTGCTCTCCTGGGAATAGGGTGCTCGAGAATCTGTTTTGAAAATTTGAACACGCTCTTTAGAATGGTTCTGCCTTATCTGAAGGTCAGAGCTTGAAGTTTTAGTTACACACAAAATTCAGAGTCAAGCATTTAAAGATGCTAAATAAACTATAGCGAGGTTTTTTAATTCATCACATTGAATTATTATATGCAAAATCTATTACAAAAGAGCAGAATGTCGTGTAGATTGTTTTGTCTTGGCTTAATGCGTCTGAGAAATTTTCATCAAACATCGTACCCTTGTTAAGCGTTTGGGATGAAAATGTGTTTCTATCACCATCTTCCGATGTGTTAGTTATTACCTTTGTTGTTAGAAGGGTGATTCTCATTGAATCCACTTATCTCTTAGGAATAAACAGAGGGAAATGAAATCAGATACATTTACTATAGATTTGATTAAAGTGTTTAGCTTACATCTGATTTAGAACTTGCAATGGAAATAACGAAGGAAATAAGGACACATAAGGGGAACAAGGGGATAAAGAGGGTAATAACAGAAAAAGAAAATTAAAACTAAACGGATCTTTAATTTTCTATTTGGATTTTTTTTTTCCAAACTGGTAGATTTATCACTCCCCTATTAATTTTCACTTGTATAACACAACAGGTTTTCAGTTACCTTAAACCCTCTGAAAGGTTGCTGACTGAAAGGTTAGTTCAAGACTATTAATGGTCAGTAACTTTTTAAGAAACTGGTCTTCAACAAATAATTGACAGTTGTTTGGACTCTGTCCCTATCATCAGCCAATTTTTCCTTGGACCTTCTAATTTACTGAACGGGTTTGATTTATTGTATTAACATCATGCTATTGCATTTACTGTAAATGCGCTATAATAATTTTTTATGTATTATTTTATTATAAATTATCTATATATAATAAAACTATTTTAATATTATATTAGGTATATTTTATATATTTTTATTGGTTTTTGTTGCTCGTGATTAGTCATTCAAGATAGGGGCACTCATCGAATCACTTAATACTCTCTTCGCTAAGCTTATGCTTCCAGCTCTGTGCTCCAGAGCTCTTGTTTCGGGTGCATTTCTTCCAACGGAGCTAGTCGCTTCAAGGTAAGGTTGTCGCTTCAAGGTAAGTCGCTTCAAGGCAACGGTTTGTAGATGAACAGGAGCTTCAGACATTTTGTCGATGTCATTTATACAGAGTAAATTGTCTGTCAAAACCACTACTGCTTTGCTACCAGTGTGTTATTTTTGTTTCTATTGAATTATTTTTTACCTTTACCATACTTAGGTAAACTCTTTAGTTCTTTTAAATCTAAAAATTTTGCTTTGTGTTTGTATTTGTGTGAATGACAAATGATGACTGATTTTTATTGTATTTTATAATTATATGAATTTATAATTTTGAGATAGCTTTGTACAAAAGCATAGCTCTCTAGTGACTACCAAAAGACGCAAAAGAAACACGTGCTGTCTACGTGTTTCTTGTGCGTTAATAAACTTTTATTTGGTTAAAGTAGTACTTAAGCATTATGGAGGGGGAAGACTGGTTGCCAGCTCCTTCTTATTTGGGGAAGTCCCCTGTTTTACTTAATTTTTGCCTAATCAATAAGATATATTTTGCTTTATCTAGTTTTCAAGCTATGTTACAATTTGAAAGACAATTTGTAGGGTATAAATATATATGACTATAAATTTAGCTACAATTATATTAATTGACGCTGGCCATGTATCTTCAACATCCAAGCTTCACTATGGTAGATTGGGATGGGGTGACCAAAGTTTTGAAAAGTTGTGTGTTAATCCGTAGAGACACATTGTTGTTACGCAATATGGTCTTAACTAAGAGCTTTGAAACTGGGACTCTCAAGGACGAGCTGCCCTCTTATACCTTTTGAGCAGTTGTTGTTGCCTCTGATTAATGAGTGAAGATAGGGGAACTTGTCAAACCACTTCATACTCTCTTCGTTAAGTTTCAGGTCTAGCTTAATTGTATCCTATGGCTTTCACAAGTAGTACACAGCTCTTTTTCTAGATGATTTTCTTCCAAAGTAGCCAGTCGCTCCAAGGAAGGGATTATTAGTCGCTCCAAGTACATCATCAGACACTTTTGTCATTCTGTCGATGTCATTGATGTACACTAGCCTGTCTGTAAGAATCTCCTCTTACATCTCTGCTGCAAGTTGTTTTTACCAGGGAGAGGATTACCTTCAAAAAGTTGTTAAAAAGATCTGGGGACAGGTGCCTGACTTTAGATAGCGCACCGAGAGAGGTGCGCTGACTTTAAATATTTTGGTTCGAGTTCGAAATTCAGGGCCAATTATATCTAAATGGTTTTAGTAGTTCAATGGATGCAGTAGAATTGAGTAATCTGGAGTGCATTCGCATGGGGGATTTTAATTTTGATCTTTTAAGTTTATACAATGATAATTTGGATTTTTAAAACCTTTTCTCCAATTTTGATTTTTATCCATTAGTTGGGATTCCAACTCGTGTTACAGGACAGTCAGCTACACTTATTGACAATATTTTCATGCGATCCCGGGTATTACATAGCTGTTATACTGACGTTATAGTAAATGAGGCTTCCGATCACTTTCCTACAGTAGCAGTGACTTCATATCAATATGCAATAAAGCAGAACAGGACAAAGGTAAAAAGAAGGCAACTAAAAAAAGAGAACCTACAGAAGTTTAGAGAAGAACTAAGTATCGTTTCATGGAAACCAGTTTATGAAGAATCTGTAAGTGCTTCTGTGGCATTCGATAAGTTCATGGACATATTGCAGCCAATATTTGAGAGAACTTGCCCAGTAAAGAGCATAAAGGTGACGAAAAAGGATCCCCGGAAACCTTGACTAACTATGGAGCTACTAGACTTAATTAGAAGGAGAAGTATATTGTATTTGAGTTACTTAAATAGTAACCATAGTCAAGATCTAACTGAATTTAAACAAATCCGTAATAAAGTAGATCGGCTAAGGCGGTGATGCATCTTCGAATATTATGGAGAGAAATTTAAGGAAAACGAAGACAATACTAAAACGACTTGGAATATTATAAATGAAATCGTAAATAAGAAGAAAGAGACCGAGATTCCTGCTAGTCTGATCTTTGATGGTAAATTTGTTCATGGAAATGATGAGGTGGCTAATTTGTTTGGTAAATATTTTTCTAAGATTGGTGAACCAATAAGTGAGAATCCATACGATGAAAATAATTAAATTAATGAGACGTTCAGTGATGAAAGGGGAGTTGGATTGGAAATGTCTGCAGATGAAACGAACGTTGAAGAATTAAAACAGATAATGGGATTGGTAAAATCAAGTTCTTCAATGAATGCTGGAATTAATCTGAAAAAGTTCAAGCATATTATGGTATATATATTACCTTGTATTGTTTATTTGATTAGCCTTTCTTTGAATAAAGATGAATTTCCTACTCGGATGAAAGAAGCTAAAGTTATTCCACTTCACAAAGGGGGTTCAAAGACTGATCCGTCTAATTGGAGGCCGATTTCAATATTGCCCCTATTTGCTAAGCTGCATGAAAAAGTGATGCATCGACGACTTTATAACCATCTGACTACTTACGGTTTTCTTAGTGATACCCAGTTTGGATTCAGGAAAAACCACTCTACAATACATACAGTCCAGCACCTAACAGATTTCATCAATGGTGCTCTAGAAAAAAGTGTACTGGTACTTTCAGTATTTATAGACTTTAGAAAGGCTTTTGACACGGTGGTTGATAAAATTTTATTAAATAGGCTAAGCCGTTTAGGGATCCAAGGGGTTTTTCGCATATTGTTTGAATCTCATCTTAAGAAGTGTATTATTCGAGTCTATATAAAAAATTCTATTTCAAAAACTTTTATCGTTAATTCTGGCGTGCCTCAGGCTTCCGTGCTTGGCCCCCTTTTTTATTTCATTTACGTCGATAACATGCGTTTTTATATATCAGATGCACTTATAACGTCTTTTGCTGATGACACGGTGTTTACGATTACAGCTACTTGTCTGAACTAATTAATTGAGAAGACAAATCAGGCCCTCGCTGAATTGATAAGTTTTAAAAATTCTAGTTATTTGGTAGTGAATATTTCAAAAACCAATTTCGTGACATTTTGTAGAAATGGAGTTTCATGTGTTTTAGATAATAAAATTGTTTTTAATGGTGAATTTTTAAAGCATGTGAATAGTGTTAAATACTTGCGCTTTAGTCTTGATTTTAATTTAAGTTGGAAATCCCATTGGGATCTTGTGGCAGTTAAGATTTCAAGAGGGTTGGGTGTGATAAGAAGACTGAAAAATCAACTACCGTCAAATGTTTTACTTTTACTTTATCATTCTATTGTTAGCCCTTATTTATCGTATGGTTGCATTCTATGGACAAGTAGTTTTATTTCAAGTTATAGAAAAGTCCAAATTTTACAGAATAAAATAGTTCGTATTTTAGGTAATTATATTCAGTTTGAAAATAGCACGTTGAATTGCTTTACAAGTTTGAACATTTTAAATATTTATCAGTTACGGGATTACCAGTTAGCAATTTTTATTTATCAATGTTTGAATAAGTGTTCACCGGAGGTATTTTGGGAAATTTTTAAATCTAACTCATCTTATCACTGTTATGAGACTAGAAATGTGAATGACCTTGCATCGGAGCTCCAGAATACTCAACGTGCTGCGTTTCTGCCTCGTTTTGCGGGACCGGGGGTGGGGTATTTTTCTCCCGGATGCTATTAGACATGCTGATAATGTAAGCCAGCTCAAGAGTAGATTGAAGCGTTACCTATTGGGTTATAATCTGAATGATTAGAATTTTGAATTTGATTAATGTTTGGTATGAAAATTGTTTCGACAGACAAAGGTCGCAATTTCGCAAAATTACCCAGCCAAAGCGCACGGAGTCGGCTCTATAGCCTAGCTGATACTTATTGATTTTGTCATAGTTGATTTAGTTTTTTTTTTTTTTTTTTTTTGAGTGGATGTTTTAAGGATGATATGTGATATTTCTCACTTGCGATTTCTAGAGTGTAATCCTTTTAGAGTAGGAGATGTTCTTTATTTTTCCCCGTAAAGAGATAGTTTTTATGTGGATGTAGAGCTTTATAATAATGGATTTGCAGCCATCGTAAACAAACCTTCGGGTTTTTGTAGATGGCCGCTGTAAATTTGTTTGTATTTTTTATGCTAAATAAATTAATTTGAATTTGAGAATTTTTTTTTAATTTGAGTGCAAAAAAACAAACAAAAAAAAAAAAAAAAAAAATGGAAAATCAGAGACTATTTTACCAGATAGTGTGAATTTTGCTTTTCAGAATACTAGAACTCAAAAGTCGTAGGATTCAGTCTTCATTGACAGATTTCGACACCATATTCCGAAATCTGAAACAGCGAATCATTTTTGACTGATTAAATGCGCTTTTGTGGTCGAAATTTTCTGTTCTCAGTTATATCAGAGAATTAAATAAAAAAGAAAATTAAAGAAGATCTAACAAAAAAAATAACTTGCCAATATCTAAGGTGGGATTTTGCATTACTTTCTGGATAATATTCTGAATTATTCCCTATCAACAAGAAAAATTGTGACGAAAGAACTAAAAAAAGAAATAGGTTCTCAGTATGCTGGTCTTGCAATATAGATACTACTACTGATGCTACTAATATCTAACTGCGGCATAAGGCAATCTGAGGCTAACACAACCGCGCACGCTCCTTCTCCGTCTCGGTATCTTTAGACCCTACCATTCTACACCCTCCCACGAACTTCCAAGTTCCTCAAAATTTTCCTTTATGTCGTCCTACCACCCTAGACGAGGACGACCTGCTTTCCGTTTAGCCCTAGATGGTTGGCCGAAGGGAACAATCTTCGGCAATCTGTCATCATTCATCCGCACAACGTGCCCTAGCCAACTCAGCCTTTCTTTCATTGTAGCCCTAGAGAGTGGTATTGAACCACATTTTTCGAATAGCCTATTATTTGAAATACGGTTAGTCAGCCGGGTACCCAGAACAATCCTTAAGCACTTTCTCTGGAAAACATCTAGCAAAGCTTCATCCGATTTTCGGAGCGTCCATGCTTCACAGCCATATTTGACCACTGTCATCACTGTAGCTTCTAATATTCTAATCTTGGTTTGCAGACTTATTTTCCTATTCTTCCAAACTTTTTTAACTCTGAAAACGCACCCCGAGCCTTGGCTATTCTACTTTTAACATCTTCACTGCTTCCCCCATCTTTACTAATAATACTACCAAGGTAAGTGAAGCTGCCCACCTGATTAATCTTTACGTTACCGAATGTCACCTTTTTATCTTCACTTATTCCTAGCCTTAGTGACGTAGTCATGTTAACATTAATTTTTAAGCCTACTCTACCACCCTGAACGCACAAAACCTCTAAAACTTCATTCATTTTGCTGACCCTTTTATCTAGGCTGCAATAAGACTAAATTCTCAAACTTAGTTATGAGAACAAAATGTTTCGTAGCTTTCAAAATATAAATTAGAACGACAAGAACGACCAAGTAGAAGATAAGAAATTAGACCGGTTTTCCTTTTAATGAACTTCGAATTAGTTTTGTACATTTTTTAATCATATATTGTATCTATCTTCGATTAGTATTCAAGATCATTTTCAAAGTTAAACAGCAAACTTTCCTTCCATATCGCCTAAAATTTCTTCAAGAGTTTCATTTTCATTGTCATTGGATGGTTTGTTGATGTCATACATGTCAGTGGTAAATCTATTCGGCATAGCGGGTGTAGGATCAAAGTCTCTGCAGCACTTTCCTTGGCAATTTAGCCCAATTCGGATGGTCACAGAAGAGTTAAGCATTTTAAGGTCCATCCTGTTTCAAATTTTGTTCTTGAAAAGATTCATAACAGAAAACATTCTCTCAACGACGGGGTTGCTGATGGGTAAGCCTAAAACAGAAAAAGCTGAGTTATGTCAAACAAAGGTCAGCTTTTCCCACTCTTTTCTTTATATTTTTTTTTTATCGAAATTTGACCACTTTCCCATTTGGTTTTTCACGCTAAGGATAATGCTCGCTTCAATAATTTGAAATTTAGGTCTTTATGGAGCCTGGAATGCGATATGAGCATACTTACGGGGTTCTGAAAATTCCACCTGTCTTTATATACAGATTCCTGAATCTGTCAGTAGAAGTTGTCAGTAAACACTAGACTTCAAAATTTTGGGTTTTATCATTGTTATTGTGAAGGCAAAATCCGCCCACTTTGCGCCGAATTTTTTGACATGCGCAAAATCGGCACAATGCGCCAATTTGAAAAATTCAATGCGCAATCAACTCAATAAAGCGCCCAAATGGCGCAAATGCGAACCACCTGGCAACTATGTCTGGAAGCTGTCAACCTGACTTAAAATAGTTACGAAGCGATCCTATATTTTAAATGCATCCCTTTTATCAGATTGGCTAGTTTTCTGGGGATTCCATTATGGATGAGGTCATGTCATTTCTCCAGAAAAGGTCAAAAGGTCACTTAAAGTCAATGCAGAGCTGGTACAGGTCTTGGCAGAATTTCAAATATTCAAATATTCAAAAGATCTGCCTTATTTTGAAAATTTGGTAAACGGTCCATTTCCCGAGATGGAAACAGGCATGTTATTCGTGGGTGACTGAAAATCTGTTGTATGCTCTGATCCGCTGGAGTGTCAGGCTCTGTTACTCCAGGAGTTGCATGCTCTGATCCGCTGGAGAACCGAACTTTCAGCAGTTTTGCTTGGATTCCGTCCAGGTCAGGGGCCATATTTATCTTCAGGCCTCAGATGGTATCCACCACCTCAGAACGAAGGGTGGTGGGCTAGGATCTGAGATTATAACAGGAAACATATCAAGCTTGTCAGGGTTTTTAAGTATATCAGCATTAACTTTTTCTTTGAAATGCTCCATCGATCTCCAGTGGATCCCTTTTTTGCTTTGTGCCCCGGTTGTTTTTATTTAGCAGTTCACAAAAACTGACACTTTCCTGATTGTTAGCAGTATAATAATAATAATAATAAGAAAAAACTAACTAGCACTATAATAAGAAAATTGATGCTGCATGACAGTCAAAAATTTGTCATGAAATTTTCACATTTGCATCCAGTCTCACTACTTCTTTCTTAATACCTGGATATAAGCCTCGGCTGTATCTAAAACTTGCTGTTTCTTTTCTTGTATTCTTTTTTTTGTACTATATCCCATTAAAAATTGTCGCATTTGGTTCACAGTGCAAATTTAACAAAAACCAAACCACCAAAATTAGCAAATTTGGGATATGGCCTAAGGTTATATCCAAACCATCTAAAAATAACATAGCTGTAATTTTTTGGAGGACTTTTATTTTACTTCTATCGATGAAACTCTTAGCATATTATAAGAAAAATGCATTCTTATAAACATGATTTTCTAAGAATGGTCAGCTGTCAGTTAATTAGCATTAACTCTGTCAGAACAGATTGTTCCTTCTGGACCATATATTTTTTTTCTCTCTTAAGCTGATTAAATAAAAAAAAAACAAGCTTTTTTTAACTGAAAGTAAGGAACGACGTTAAAACCTAAAACGAACAGAAATTATTCCGTATATGAAAGGGGCTGTCCCCTCCTCAACGCCTCGCTCTTTACACTAAAGTTTTTCAATGTTTAAAAAAAATAGAGTTGTGAGAAAATCAAACTTTAGCGTAAAGAGCGAGGCGTTGCGGAGCGTACAGCCCCTTTCGTATACAGAATAATTTTTGTTCGTTTTAAGTTTTAACGTCGTTCCTTACTTTCAATTAAAAAAACTTGTTTTTTTTTAATTTAATTTTTGAACGTTTTCTAATTAATGCAGGTTTTGATTTTGGCTCACCGTACATGAATAATAAAAAAAAATTTGAATATCAATTTTACTTTTATTTGGTTAAGTGGCTTTCTCGAAACCTGTTTAATTTTATTTACGAACGTTTTTATTAGTAATAAATATACGTAACTTACGAATTAACTTACGTAGCGAACCTCTATATTCTAATATTTTTAATGCGTATATTAGAGGGTTCGCCCCTTAGTCAATACCTTGCTCTTTAAGCTAAAGTTCGAATTTTGTTCCAATTCTTTGAAAATGACCCGTTAATCACAAATGCCGTTAATTAGAATAAATAGCTCTTATGGAAGTACTAAAAAATCTTTGGCTTAAAAAGCGAGGTATTGACTAGGGGATGAACCCAATCATATACTTAATGTTTTCTGTTGTTTTAAGTTTTAATGTTGCTCCTTACTTTCAGTTAAAAAACTTGTTTTTTTTTATATATAATTTCTGATCTTTATTTAAATAATGCTGGGAAATCCGGCGCCCTCTTCAGAGCAATGTCCCTTCTCCCATGAAAAATTTCTTCATGGTAAGATCCTCCCACATAACCCCGACCCCCCCCCCCCCAAAAAAAAAAATCCCCTCTGAAAACGCCTGTATACTTCCCAGTAACCAATACTATATGTTAACATTGGGTAAAGTTCATAACTTTCAGCCCTCCCCCCGGGGACTTTGGAGGATTAAGTCATCCTAAAAGACATAGTTATCATATTTTCGACCATGCTGAACAAAATGGCTATCTCTAAATTTTGATCGGGTCGCTTTGGGAAAAAAATGAGCATGGGAGGGGGCCTAGTTGCCCTCCCTTTTTTTTTCACTTAAAAGTGCACTAGAACTTTTAATTTCCGTTCGAATGAGCCCTCTCTCGATATTCTAGGACCACTGGGTCGATACGATCACCCCTGGGGAAAAAAACAATAACAAAGAAACAAACAAATAAACACGCATCCGTGATAATTCTTCTGGCAAAAAAATGCAAAATTCCACATTTTTGTAGATAGGAGCTTGAAACCTCCGCTGTAGGGTTCTCGGATACGCTGAATATGATGGTGTGATTTTCATTAAGGTTCTATAACTTTTAAGGGGTCATTCCCCCTTTTTTCGAAAATCAGCCAAATTTTCTCAGGAACGTAACTTTTGATAGGTAAGACTAAACTTGATGAAACTTACACATTGGAAATCAGCATTAAAATCTGATTCTTTTGATGTATCTATTGGTATAAAAATTCCGTTTTCTACAGTTTCGGTTACCATCGGGCCGGGTCGCTCCTTACTTACAGTTCGTTAGCACGAACTGTTTGATAAGGTTACTAGATAATCCATGACATACAAAGAAAGCAAAGAAGCTTTTTATCAAACAATTCACGGTAACGAACTGTAAGTAAGGAGCGACTCAGCGTAATGGTAACCGAAACTCTAAACAACAAAATTTTAATAATAAGGGCCACATCCACAGAATTGAATTTTGATTTCGAAAACAAATATATAAAGTTCATTAAGTTTACTGTTACCTATCAAAAAGTACGAGCCTGAGAAAGTGTGCCTGATTTTCGAAAAGGCCTGATTCCCAAAAATTCAAGCGATCTGAAATAAAATCACGCCATCGGGTTCAGCATGTCAGAGAACACCATTGTGGAAGTTTTAAGCTTGCAGCTGCAAAAACGTAAGAATTTTGTATTTTTTTGCAGAATAAAAGATGACGATGCGTTTTGATTTTCCTTTTTTTTGTTTCATTTTTCCAAGGGGTGATAGTATAGAACCAATTGTCCAAAAAGATTGGGAGAGCGCTAGTTCAAACGAAACTTAAAGGGTCTCGTGCCTCTTTAAAGTAACTAAAAAGATTGGAGGGCAACTAGCCACCTGATGCCACCTAACAAGTGTTTTGTCCAGCATAGCTTAAAGCTCCAATAACTTATGTCTGTGGGGATGACATTACCCCCCACAGCCCCTGGGGAAAGGGGTTTAAGATATGAAATTGGTCCATTGTTTACATATAGTGTTTGTTATTTGGAGACACAGACATTTTTTACGGAGGTTTCAGCGGGGGATTTTTCCACAGGGAAAATTTTCCATTGGGAGGGAAATTTCTGGGGATTAACAATCCAAGGGAGTTTGCTAGAATTCCTATACGAACTTTTTTTTTTAATTGTACTACTTTCATTTTGGTGACTCAATTTTAACATGTGCAAATGTTCCGGGGTAATTGTGCAGGAGAGATTTTCAGCAGGTTTGAAATTGTCTAAGGATTTTTTTTGTGATGGGAGGGGGGGGGGGGTATACGGGAGAAATTATCCATGGGTGAATATTCCACAGGGGAAAATCTCAGTTTGGGGGAGGGGGAGGGAGATTTAAAATCAAGAAATTCTAATAAAAAAAGTATCTTTGCAAATCAAAGTAGGCTAAAGAGAATTTTAAAGGCAGAATTGCAAATAGGAAATATTGATACTCTTTTTCAAATATAAGTATAGTCCAAGGTACTATTTCTACAAGGCCCCCGTACCAAACAGGTTTTTCTGATAGTCCTATTCTACAAGGTCATTACACCTTTGCCAAGAGGAACGAGTATAACTTGATTGGTGATTAGGATTTGAATAAAAGGAATATTTTTTTACATCTTAGTTTTAACTGAGCAATGACTAAAGGAACATTTGAAGGTGGAGAAAAAAGGGGTAATTAGCGATTGGATAATTTTAACAAGAAATGACCGAAAAGTGTTTTGGTTTGCACAGTGTTGTCAATTTTAAGTAGTTTAGAAATAAAAAAATTAACAAGAAATGGCTGAAAAGTGTTTTGAGGGAGTTGAGCTGCACGAGAGTAGAGATGACCCTAAAGGTCGTGACCCCACACCATATATGGGCATAGAATACTGTCAGTACACCAAATATGGGCATAGAGTCATTAGGGAGAACACGTGGTTAATGGGGTCAATGACCTCTTTTTCCAAGGTCGATTTATTTGATGTTTCTATGTGTAATAACTCCGGGGCGAAGGTTGCACATGCGCATTGAATTCTAACGGGAACAATGTTATTGATCTAGGACTCGAGGGGGAAGTGAATTTCCGAGAACGTGATTGCGTAATCGATTGGGAATGTCATGGTGTCCAGAAATAGTATTTGTTGTTGTTGCTCGAGCCAAATGTTATGACTTTCCCGGAAACAGTTAGATCACGTGTTTCCTTCTCAGCCAATCAGCGAGTCGGTTACATACTCCTTCTCAACCAATCAGAGACCTACTTACATATGATTTTCCCCGTTACATAACAATTCGCCCTTGAGATTTCGTATATAACGGACATGCAATGTGATTAAATTATCAGAAAGTATTGTGACACAATGGATAGAACACATGAAATTATTGATGAATTAGAAGCCTTGGCAACTTCAATTTACCATGTAAGTACATTTTTTATTTTCAAGCGAATTTTCCATGGACATCCTCCAGTATATTCGGCTAAAACGTAAATATATTCTTTTACCCCAAATCCCCCCCCCAAACCATACAAACATCATTATAATCAATGGAATACATAAAATATATTCTTTTACCCTCAAAACCTAACCCCCCCGCCTCCCACTCTAATACAAACTCCACTATGCTATCTTTATAGTCGTTAGAAGACTATAAAATATGCTCTGTTTAACCATCTAAACCCACCACTCCTTACGACTTTAATTCTTGCAATAGAAATAATACTCTTTTTATCGATATTTCCAGCTAAAGTGACCGCTGACTTCTGTCAATTTTTAGTGAAAATGCCGTTCTGTTTTGACACAAGACTCCAGTGCGTGGCTAAAATTAGCTGTCACCCCTTTTAAAGCACTTCCTGTAAAAAGGTTTCTCAGATCAAAATGGGATGTTTTTCTCCTGTCAAATTAAAGCGGTTTCATGCAGACAATTGCAATTTATTAAGCGCAGGCATATATAATCTCTTTTTGGAGAACCAACGAAATCTCGATATTTTCAAATTAAGATCTAACAATATATTTAGGACATTGGTGAAAGGGGGAGGGGACCATCATTTTAAAATGAAAAACAAAACTGTTTCTTCGCGTTTGGGCAGTAAGAGAACCGAGGGTTTATAATAAAAAAAAAAAAAAGCTTTATTATGTGTACATTTACATCCAAGATTGTAATTTAGGCGTATAAGCTGCTATGCTAACAATCTTTTTTCTATTTTAAAGACCTATAGACGGGAAACATTAAAAAAATTTTCTCAGCATGGTAAAAATAGGGGCATTTCTTGCAAATTTTACCTATTGCTGTGCTTTTGGGTTTAGGGGGAGGTGGCTTCTTAGTGATAAATACATTTCTAGAAAAAATTATATGGATGATGATACTAACTTTATTTCTATAAAAAGGGGCATATTATTTTGAAACTAATTTTTTCTCTTCTTTTTAAGGCCAATTATGAAGAATGCCACCCGCCAAGCAAGAGGGCTAGGCTAAATGAAGTGACTCCTGTAGGAGTATCACGGCCTTCCGTCATAAGGTATGCTGGGTTAACCAGGGGTGCACTACATCAAGCCCCCACGTCATCTATACAATCCGTAAGAGCTGAACCATCCAGAGCCACGCTTTACCAGCCCCCTGTGTCCTCCATGCAGACAGCAATACAGTCTGTTCAAAAACCAAAAATAGAATGGGCGACTGCTCACAGGATGGTGAACCCCGCTGGATCATCTGTACAAGCCAGTGACATCGCCGCCACCACCACATCTATGCAAGCCACTGATAGTGTTGCCATAATTACACAAGAGTGTGAGGTTGCCCTCCAACTTGCACTACCCGGGGCATCTGGCGCCCAAGTGCAGCCGGGATATGCAAATGTAAGTATTTTTTCCTACCTTTCTATTTCTTCCAATGTTTTTTCTTTTTCAATCCCAATATAAACTTATCTCTGTGAGATATTAACCCCACTATTACATATCTAAATGTAAGTTTTGCAAAGAAACCACTCTTTTTTCTAATTTTTGCTATCGCTTCGCCGCTATCTCATAATAATATTTTTAGCTAATTTTCTAGTTTACTCTTTGAGAACCTTTTTATCAAAAAATGCTATTTTTACTAGAATATTATAGTTTTAAGTGACCTAGAAGTAAACCTTTTATTTCATCACAGTAAAATTCTGTCAGTGATCTTCAAGGTCATTGCCCCCCCCCAGTTAAATCAGGTCACGGTTATCGCATACATTCAGCAGTCTGCTGAATCGGCTCGTAGTAAAGCCGAAAAGGGATACTATATCCCAGACATAATTTCCTCATAGAAAACTGCCTTTGCGTTATAAACTGCCGTTTTATTTAAACATAATTTTCTATGAGGAGGTTATCAAGTAAAGACCACGGTTTTTCAAAAGCTTATTATTTTCTACCCATTTCTTAAATATTTTAGATTTTCGCTTTTTTTCAACACAGTAAAATTAAAATTTCATAGATTTTAAAAGATGTTTTTCCCCCACTCAATTTGTGTTGGACAGAGATTGTAGCATTGCAATCTCTTACACATAGGCCTAATTCTAATTTCCGTAACGATTGTCTAGATCAACTTGCCATGATTTTGCATGGAGAGACATTCCTGAATAAGAATTAACGGTTCTCGAATTTAATTGTACTGTTTCCCAGAGAACAGACACGCGATTAAAAATAATCTAGGCTCATTTGGAGTCATAGACAACCTGTATGGGAAGTAGGCGAAACGACTTATGCCGCCAACCAATACGGTTTTTGGGGCATTAGGTAAACGGCTGGGAGCCGCGGAGCCCGGAATGCGCCGATGGGTCCGGGAAGTGCTGTTGGGGCAAGGTTCTGGACGTGCCGGGGGGGGGGGGGGGTGCGCCACGAGTCAGGGAGGTGTCACAAGGGTGCACTATGGCTCCGAAAAGCGCCACGGATGGTCCGGGAAGCGCTGTGGGGCATGGTTAGGGGGGGGGCGCTGGGGGGGAGCGCCGAAAAATAAAAAAATTTGAACACTTTGAAAATAAACGAACAAATTGTTGCCTTCTATGTCATATCTTAGATTATCTTCAGTTGAATTAACCAAGTGTTATTAAGCAATAATAATCCAAATTTTAAAAACAGTAGGGATGATTTGAACACTTTGAAAATACATAATTTCTTAGACCACACTGCTTTTCCATTAAAAACAAAAAAAAATTTTTAAACACGAAAAACGGGTTTTAATTTTCTAACAAGCAGTGAACTACAAAACAATTAATTATGCACAAAAGCTCCGAATATTTCGGCCCCACATCCGGGGCCTTTCTCAACGGAAAAAAAAAAATAAATAAAGCAAAAAAAAAAAACAACTTAAATTACATTACAATAAAACATACTAAACACATAAAGAGAACAAAAGCAAAAACGAAAGAAAAATATAAATAAATAAGAACAAAACTCACATATTAATTAAATACTTCCATGCACTGAATGTCTTTCAACTGGCCTCCTCTCAGTATATAAATGGAAATATATTAAATAAACACTTCCATGTACTGAATGTCTATATTGATTTCAGTACATGGAAGTGTTTATTTAATATATTTCCATTTATATACTGAGAGGAGGCCAGTTGAAAGACATTCAGTGCATGGAAGTTCTTATTTCATTTTTTATTTTTTTTATTTTTTTTTTTTTTTTTTCTTTGGGTTTTGCTTTTCTTTATTTTTTTTTTTTTTATATTTTTTTTTTTAATTTAATATTTTTTTGTTTTTTTTTTTTTTTTTGTGGCTTTATTTATTTATTTTTTTTTTCGTGTTAGAAATGCAACCCGATATGGGGCCCAAATATTCGGAGCTTTTGTGCATAATTAATTGTTTTGTAGTTCACTGCTTGTTAGAAAATTAAAACCCGTTTTTCGTGTTTAAAAATTTTTTTTTGTACTTTGAAAATAAGTTATTTTTTCATTTACAGGTTGTCCTGGGTCTATACTCGCCGTCTCCCCTCTGCTCGTCAGTTGGAGAAGGAGAGGAGGCAATTATTGAGTCCCCCAACAAGTTACTACGGGAGGATTAGGCTCAAAGTCCGGATTCTATTTAGGACGGTGTTGGTGATTTCTTAAATGTTGATTCTCGCGCTATTGAGCATGTTCATGTAGATAATTCAGATTCAGATTTAGCATTGCTAAGTCCAAATACTATGCTGCTTTTGGATGATTTTGTCGGTGGATTGAGGGAAACCCCTTCCCCCTCATATTACATGAACATTTCCCCACTTCACTCGCCTGACGCGGCTTTCCCTGGCCCTAGTCTTCCAAACCTTGGGGGAGGGGATAATATCCACTCGGAGGCGACGGGTACAACTCTCCCAGACTTTCAGCTGTCCAACAGACTTTTAAATAATATAGTTGTTTTCACTGCAGTGTTTGGTGACCCTTTTAATTCGCTTTTGTGTGGTAATTTTGTTTTTGATCCTGTAGAAATTGTGCATGCATATGTAGAAAAAATTCGTGCACTTCTGGAGAATCAAATTCAGTTGTGGGGGAGGGATTCAATTAAGGTCTCCATTGTTTTAAAGGTTTTTTATTTGAATGAGGGAAAAAGTGAAGTTTACTATCATTTTATACATTCCGAGATGCGTTTGGTTTATTCAAATTTAGAAAATTTTGAGGGAGTTTTCATGAATTGGGTCGATCAAATTATAACGCATCTCGAGAACTTTAATGAAAACAGTAGTGGGCCTCTAGTTCTTTTTGTTGAAAATTTAAGCGTAAATATATGTAAATTTAAGAAAGATTTTATTTTAAGAGGGGGGCATGGGGGGGGGGGAGGGCAGTAGAATTAAAATAAAATCCAAATATGTTAGGTTGTCAAGGGGTCCAGCGGGTCTGTTTTGAAACAGATCAAAAGTTTTTCCGATATGCTTTCCTCACATCAGCATTCGAGCCTCTAGCTCGGGACGCTACCAAGCCGAATTTAGACAATTGGGCTATACATGGGAAGGAGGGTTCCCATTTCCCAATTGTAGATTTTTCTTGCTTAGAGGGGAAATATCCAGTAACGCTAAGATCTATTGACATGTTTGAAAGGGCTAATGCTCACTTGAATATTGGCGTTACTGTGGTACAGTTCGAAACAGAATTTGAAGATGGGGCTCGCTCTAAAAAGAAGGGGGTGGTATTCCCCGTAAGGGGTCCCTCAGTTGATTTGGTTAAACACTGGGTTCGGTTGTTTTACACATCACCTAGTCAACCGAACACAATCGGTCATTTTAATTCTAGCACTGACCGGAGGCGAGGTAGGAGGGGGGGACAGCCAAAGGGGGCCCGTTTCTACTGTTCCACATGCCTTTATAGATTTTGGACTGAATTAAATCTGCAAGATCACATGAGGCATTTCAGCTGCGATGGCTATTAGACAGTGGTAATGGTTTCAGGGGATAGGGCAGTTCTATGTTTTGAAAATTTCCAAAACATCCCTTCTCCAGTGCAACAAAATATCTTTGGATTGTGAAGCTAAGCTGGTGGAGCTGAACGACCCCCAATTTCCAAACCGAGTCAAAGAACATCAGGCTATTGCAGTGTCCTACGCCCACGCGCAAAGAGATAGTTCTAACACCATGCGGTTCTTAAAAATAGTTGAAACATTGGATGAGCAGGAGTGCATGGACAAGGCATTGACTCAACTGATTGGCACGGCTAATGGTGCTATTTCTCGTTTGAGAAATACCCATTATCCAATGGTGCTGTCTGCAGAGGATCGTCTCGCGATTAAAAATCAAAAAATATGATGGGTTTGTAAGGGGGAGTTTGCAGAGGAGGGGGATAAGGGGACTAATGGGAAACGTGGGGGGCGGGGGAAAGTCAGAGACCAGGCCCATTGGGGGCAGGAACTATCCTCGGGAGGTAGTAATTGGAGAGGAGGTGCGCATCAATCGTGTAATTTAAATGTTAGCCATCAGTTTTTATCCCTGTTTTTAGCAACAATTCTGATTATGACTTAATATGTAGTTTACCGGAACGGGTTCATAAGCACCGGGATGGAGGGGGAGTAGATTATCCATGGGGGAATAATTCATTTATCTACGAGACCATTCCCAAATCAGCTGAGAAGTTATTGCTTCTCGAGCTGAAATGGCAGGCAGTGGATAATGGGCGTATGTGCTGGAATAAAATCAGGTTTTTAGATTCCTTTAGTTTTTTCCCCAAGGCATTGAGTCAATTGATTCAAGTGTAAAAAAGCGACAATTTTGATAGCTTTGCCTTGCTTAAACAGCACTTTCCAGACAGTGAAATGTATGACCTGTTGACCTGCAAAGGTATATGTGCATACGACCATTTCTGTTCTGGCGCACGCTTAAGCGAGGAGAAACTACCTCCAATGGAAGCTTTTTGCAATTCACTGACCCACAGTGAATGCAGAGCCGCAGAGTATGAGTTTTCCAAGAAGGTGTGGTCCAAGGGGGGTTGTAAAAATGGGTGGGATTATTGTAGACTGTACTTGGCCAGTGACGTTCTAACTCTGTTGGATATAGTTTGTAAGAACACGGACCAGATCTATTCAGAGTTCGGGTTAGATATAGGCTATTATTTTTCTACAACCCATTTAGTGATGGATTTAATTTTAAAAATTAGCAGGGAGGAAATAGGTCTAATCACCGATGTAGATCAGCACTTTTTTGTAGAGTGTTCAATGAGGGGAGGGTATTTTTTTCATGGGGACCGCGTCTTATCAACCGATCCGAGCGGACAAAGCACCGGTGCAAAGTCAAATGCAGTGTTCTTGGACATGAACTCATTGTACCCCTCGGCAATGTCACACTACTCTTTGCCGTGTGGGAACTATCAATGGCTTGAGAATCCTTGTGAGTTCCCCGACATTACCACCGTCGAGGACAACGGGCCACAAGGATGGTTCTTTGAAATTGACGGTCACATTCCACTGGCGCTTCACGACTCAGTCAAAGATTTTGTCTTTCCCTGTATCACTCGGCCGGTGAACTGGGGCTCGCTGAGCCCCTAAAATTTATCATTGGTTAAGGATTTGGGGATGCATTGGAATCACTCTAAACAGAAACTGTTTGCTTATTTGGACCCTAAATATACTATTTTTTTTCACATTTTGATTGTGCACTTTAGGTTTAGAAATGTCTTAGAGATAAACAAAATACACCGGGTCCTACAGTTCAATCAGTGACCCTACTTGAAAACGTTTATCGACACCTTTGTCGATAAACGCTCTAGGGCAAATTCAAAGGTGGAGAAGGAAATGTACAAGCTCATTCTAAATTCAGCGTTTGGCAAAATGTGTGAAAGAGTACGGACCAGATCTCGCTGCGACGTCATGACTGACCCTCTAGAGTGTGCACGAATTATTGCAGACCCCAAATTTACATCATTGACGAGCATAGAGGCCGGCATGGTTCTTCTACACAGGAGAAAGCGAAATGTAGTACTGAACAAGAATATTGCAGGTGGCAGTTCAGTACTGGAAATTTCCAAAAAGCTCCTGATGTAGTTTTTTTACAATGTGTGCAAGGTGCAATGGCCATGGGAGGGGGAGGCTCAAGTTTAATATGGGGATACAGATTCTCTGCTGTTAAAGGTAAATGGGACTGAATTGGATTTATTGGGTGATTTAGAAAAGGGGGAACACATCAGCTCGCGGATGGATTTCACCAACTGGAATCCATCACTCTACCCCGAGCTGGTGAAACGTCAAGCCCCCAACCAACTATTAAAATTAAAATCAGAGATGGGGACTGATTTGAGATCACGGGGGGTGGTCCCAGGCCCCAAAGCCCAGTGAGTTGAAACAAATAGTAGGGATGCAAAGAAGTCATGGAAAGTGGTGCCAGCACACTTTGTTACGATCACATTCAACATGAGTTCGTACGGAGACCGTGTAGACAGTAGCCTAGTGCCGAGAGCACAAGTGTTTGCAATTCGTTCTCTACAGTATAGAAATTATACTGTGAGAGTGGAGAAGAATGCAATGTCATGTATATCCGACAAGGTCTATGTGCTCGAGAATGGTGTGAGTGTTCTACCCCACGGACACTACCGTATTTCGGATCGAGTTGAATGCATTTACTATCGCAATCAACTTGGTCTGGATAAATTAACCTAATCTGACTAACCTCCACCCCAACCTGTTCATCTAGCCCAAGCACTAACCATCATCACCACCACTAACTCAACCTCAACTAACCTGTAGCAGTGACGACAACTATTGTTTTTCCACCGCCGCTCCCGGGGGAAGGGGGGGGGGGGCCCGCCCCTTGCCGGCCGGCCTTCGGCCCCACGGCCCTGGGGGGGGGGGATCCCACCTTTAAATTCATCATGTTCAACTGTGCTAGTGTTCCAAGTGTGTGTGTATTTTCTGTTGTACAAAAAGTGTTATTGTATAGAAAAGTGTTTAAGTTGACAATAAGTGTTGTATAGAAAAGTGCTGATAATGATGGACAAAAAGTGTTTTTTATTGTACATAAAGTATTGTACAGAAAAGTGTTTTTAAAGACAATAAGTGCTTATTTATAAAGTGTTATCATTGCAGTTCATGTTGAACAAATAGAGTTTACATGTTGACCACCATGAAATTTTCTCACGTTGAACAAGTGTTATTTTAATCCTTGTTCATGTTGACTGCTAGTATTTTCATGCAGTGCCGAAATAAATGTTGCCATGTAATATTGTTTTTGTTGTTCTTGAATAGATAGATCCACGGGGAAAATTATTGCTACTTATTCATTGAGCACATATGATTTACAGTTAGTTGTAGTCCGACTGTTGTCAGCAGCAGCATGTATCAATTTAAAACACCCTTCAGATCGTTTCTGCGTGGGCCCTCAATGTCGGGGAAAACAACACTTTTAAATAGAATAATTCAAAATTGCGATAAAATGTTTTTGGAAAAACCGAAAAAAATCTACTATTGCTATAGTATTTGGCAGAAGTCCTATGATAAAATAAAAGGTATTAACCCAACCCGATCAAGACAAGGCAGAGGGGTACTCGATTTTTTAAATAGCATTGAACCTAACTTGTTGCTGATTATTGATTATCTGTCCGAAACAATTAAACAATTCTCACCTAAAATTATATAATTATTGATTGTTTACTCCCACCAAGAAGAAATTTCCGATACTCTGGTTCTACACAATCTCTTTCATCAGAGCAAATGTATGCTAACCCTTGCTTTGAATTGCACTGTCTATATTATCTATCGAGTCGTGAGTGATTAGATCTCACGCATAACACTCAAAAATCAGATATAACCCCGCACTCCAAAAATTATTTTTTAATCGTAAACACAGGCGCCTAGCAAGCCCAACGGTTATATTTTGTTGGATCTTAATCAGAGCACGCCCGAGGATCTACGTGTAGTCACCGACATTTTCAACAATGAAATTACAGTATATCTTCCGGTGAACAGTAGAAAAGACTATTAGTCGCCATTATGACGCTGAAGAAACTACACGCACAACGGCATCTGTTTTCCGTTTTAAACACTTCAAAACCCTTGCTTAGGAAAGGCTATACTCAAACATGGGGTTGACAATGATTTCATTAATCTAATATCTGAACTTTGTTTAAATTTAACTGAGGGCAATGTTCAACTGCCATATGGTGTTATAAAACAGAAAAATCAACATGGTTCCACTGTCCGCGCCTTGGCTTTTAAAAACATGTTAAAAAATTTAAAAATAAAACGACTCCTTCAGGCAGGCGGTAGCTTTTTCACACTTTTACTACCAATAATTGCAGGACTTGTAAACAGTTTTCTCTAGATGGCAAAACCATATAAATTGACACCATTTGAACTTGTCCTCTCGCCCATCTAACATTTTGAAGACAATCTAAGCAAATTCATTAACGATGAGAATATTGCCTATGACAAAAAACTGCTTTTACTTCAAGATGCATTGCGACGTGTGGACAAACATAAACCATATCGTGAGAGACCCGTCGCCGATCCTTCTAAACAGGAAACATCTCCTCAAGATTCTGTACAATCAAGGGAGAAGGAATTGAATTCGATTGTATTTAAAATAGGAAACCTATTGCCATTGACCTATCGAGAACAGAGTAAAAGAGTATTATCATATATCTTGTTGGAAACTGATGATCAGGTTCAAGTCAAGAGCGCAGGTAAACAAATCATAAGTCAGGGGAAAAGTGATAATCTGGTTTAATTAATGTGCGATCGTTTGTCGACTCGTACA
The DNA here is from genome assembly GCF_049724085.1 of Artemia sp. Qi Xiang Cuo. Lineage (NCBI taxonomy): Eukaryota > Metazoa > Arthropoda > Branchiopoda > Anostraca > Artemiidae > Artemia > Artemia sp. Qi Xiang Cuo. The sequence goes on from NC_142801.1 coordinate 63,511,755, forward strand.
GGTCTTTAATCCTTTGACAATAATAAATACAGCTTTTTGTGTGCAATAAGCTTTCACCAAAGTCTTATTTTAACTAGACAAATTCTAAAGAAACTAATAGATTCTAGTCAACCTTCAACACCATAATTTAAAAAAGAAGAAGATTCAATATTTGAAGATACTAGCAGCAGCGTCACTGATTTTACAACACCTGTGGTTACGAGTCAAAAGCGAAGACGAATTGATTCGCCCTCCAGTGTGCAAAAGGGGAGTGGACATTACGCTACATGTCTACGCTCCAAATGGTTGAAGTTCTGAAAGGTGTCTATGAAAATATTGGCGAAGCAGGGAGTTTAAGTTCCCCAAAAACGCTTTCCAAAGCTGTCCCCGGCACCACCACCACCACATTGAAAAATGCAAAAGAGTATCTAGAAAATGAATAGAGTTAAACACTGCATCGGAATCACAGGCTTCGCAGTAAACAATATCGACAAACTAACGCCTTTTCCCCTCTGCATATAATGCAAATGGATCTTTTAACTTTAGACGTACTTCAACAACGTCACAATGCGCCATACAAATATATTCTAGTGGCAATCAGTGTCATTAGCCTCTAGGTATTTGCCAGTCCACTGCTGTTAAAGAGAGGTGTTGAAGTTGCAAGGGGCATTGAAAGTATTCCCGAACAGGATTCGTATAGAAAAATTCAATCGGATCGCGGTAGTGAATTTGTTAATCCCCATGTGCAAAAGGTTCTTTTGAAATATAATACAACACTTTATCATAGTCACAGTCCGATAAAGGCTGCATTGGCTGAACGATTAATAAGAACGATTCGTCTATTAATTTCAAGATATTGCACATTGAAAAATACCTCGGCTTTTATTCATGATTTAGATAAAATCATGTTGATTTATAATCAACGACCATATCGATCTCTGTCCAACTCTACACCAAGGGATGTTCACTACAATGAAAATACATTTGATGCTTTTCTAAAGCAATACTCCAAGGGTGAAAAAGAGAAGAAGAAGAAATTCAATGTTGGTGATACTGTTAGAATTAATAGAACCACCAATATTTTTGAAAAGGGGAATTATTTATGGAGCACTGAACTTTTTAAAGTGTCTAAAATCCTGGACACCATACCCATAACTTATCGACTGCGAGACATCAAGGATGATGAGATTTTTGGCGGTTTTTATGAATATGAACTGCAAAAAGTTAGAAACACTAGTGAAATTTATCAAATTGAAAAGATATTAAAGAGTCGTACACGCCATGGTAAGAAACAGTTGCTTGTTCGCTGGCTAGGATACAACTCAGATTCTGATTCTTGGGTCAGTGCTGAAGATATTAACAATGCCCAATGATTTCTATATGACTTTCATGTCCAATGTTTCTGATCCTCTATACAATGATCTGAATAGAACAAGTGATTTTTGGACGAAACTCTCCCCCACCATCAATTTCGACGGAAAGTATGAAGTGGCTCTTGTCGACTGTATTCTCAAAAATACCTATGACATCCTGAGAAAGGATCGTATATATGAAATAAAAATTAGACCCTATGATTGGCCGCCACCACCAGGTGATCAAGAACAAATTCAAAAAATCAATTGGTTGGATTATCCATATATTGAATTACCCTACGAGGAACTCACCTGTATGAATAATTTATGTCGTTCCATTAATAAAAGTATTTCCGCTCGTAAAAAATGAGCATTTCATTTCAACTATTCAAAGGAGGAGGGCAAGATCTACATTAGTTCACCTATTGCCAGTGAAAAGGTTATTCTCAATGATAATATAAAGAATGTTCTTGGCTTTAAGCTCAATATAATCAATGGTAAAAGTGCCGGAAACACTAATTTCATTTTTGCTGACTACCCACCTGCCTTCTCCACGGACACTTGTATATTTCTCTACGCTTCATTTGTGGAAACATCTCGGGATGATTATTCAAATGTTCCCCTCCTACGAGTTCTTGAACGAAAAACCAATCAAGAACATATTCATCACTACAATATAAAGCATCTTCAGTATAGTCCCGTAAACACTTCCTATTTGGAACTCTGTCAGTTAACACTAAGAACCGAATTGGGTGATCCAATAGCAATTTCAAAAGGTTTGGCTGTGATTACATGCCATTTTCGACCCATCGTTCAACAGCAAGATGTCTCATAAAAAAGTGGTATTCACTTGTCCTGATATTGACTGCTATGTTAATACTCTTGGCCCAAGACAACAGGGCAATGGAATGGACTATTACAAGGGTCGCTCGTCAATGTCTGGCTACGGTCTTGGCAGCTGGTTTGCTAAGCTGTTTCGCTCTTCCCTACCACTGGCTAGAAAATATCTTGTACCGGCTGCGACAGATTTTGCATCCTCTACACTATACGATTGGGGCTCTGGCAAGGATTTAAAAAAAAGTGCTTCGGAAAATCTTAGAACCAGTGCGCGAACCCTTGGCGAGAAATTAAAACAAAATGGTAAAGGTTTAAAAAGGTCAAGAAACAATGCACCCCTCATCAGTCTATACTCAGGTCGGAAACGAAAGACATCATCCCTCTTGTCAAGGAAAAGAAGGAAAAAGGCGACACGTAGTGTAACCGGAAGCCCCAGGAAGAAAATTGTTAGATCGAAACTAGATTTCTTCTCCTAAAATGTCCTACCTACCGCATAAGGATTCTCAACCTTCAATCACCGCCTCATTGAATCTATTCAATGCTGAAAATGTTGATGTAAGTGTCAAGCATGGATACTACGAGCAATTTTATCCACAACAACCCCTCTCCGATAATATCCACTTTCAAATTTATTCCAATGAAGACTACTTTATGGACATGTCTTCAACATTTATAGATTTACAAATGAAAGTCCGGAAATCCGATGATACAATGCCAATTCGGGCCGATGGAATATCCTATGAAAAATGTATATTACATAATTTATTTCGTCAAAATAGTGTCTACATCAATGGCACGCTGGTGAGCACAAGCAACAATCTCTCAAATTATACAAGCTATATGCAATTCATGCTGATGACACCCAAGTCATACAATTAATTGAGAGGCACCTCCAATGGATATGAATATATTACTAATACTGATAGTACAGATGTACTTAAAAAATGCTACAACTATTGATTTACATCTACTTGGAAAACTATATCATGAAATATTTAATATACCCCAATGGCTGCCGCCCAATGTTAAAGTGGATATAAAATTGACGCTTGTACCATCCAATTTCATGTTGAGAAAAGAACTTGCTGCCAATCCTGATGTAAGTCTCTCCCTCACCTCGGCACTTCATTACTTCATGTACGCAAACAACAGGTCATGAGTTCTGTTGCTTTGGCCGTGGAAAAACTGAGAGCCAATGGCAACAATATTAAACTACTTGTTCCTCATACAATCACCAATCAGCGTCATATTGCCACTGGCTCTCGTAGCTATAGCGATTCATCATTTATCAATGGTGAAATCCCATCAAAATTGGCTTTGGCATTTGTAAAAAGCGCCAGTGCAATAGGATCATGGACTGAATGCCCACATAAATTCGAGATGTTTGGACTTTCATCTCTTGTGTGCAAAGTAAACGGCATCCCACTCTACAATCTATCTTTTGATAAATCCTATAGAACAATGTACGAGTTGACCATGCAAACCCTAGATCACGACTCTCAACTATTTGAAAATGGTATAACCGAAGATATGTTTGCTAAAACACATGGTATCATTGTACTGGATTTATCGGGTACACAGGATATGAGTATAGTACGTACGGGGAGTGTGCGTTTAGAGTGTACATTTGGCGACCAATTAGCTGGGAGTATTGCGCGAATCTCACTAAATCAATTTGAAACCTATTGGGAAGTCACTCCCGACGGCAGTGTTCTACTATACTTGATGCCATGAACACCAGTCAAATAGTAAATGTATTTAATATGGATCCCTACATGTCCCAGTACAAATCTTATTGTCTACCCTTAGAATATCTTGGAAAAATTCAAAGTGTCAACAATACCTTGATTATTGTTAATAGCAGTCCGTCAACTGTGCTGATGGGTCATTGGCTGTGCATCTTTCAAATAATGAAGACGATCGAATTTTTCTATATTCTTGGCCTATCCCAGACTTTCTAAAAGCCATAAGTAATAAGATAGATTGGAAGCAGTATAGAATTGACTATTACAATTGGCCGATGTTATAAGATATAAGATTAGGTGCAGTACCGTTCTTCCGCTCTTAACGTTTGTCTTTCGATGCCGGGGTCACGCCTACAAGCTGGTTATCCCCATATATGGTGACAATCCCCGTCTGAACGACTTTCTAGTGGAAAATATCCTCTCAGACCTATATAGTATTGATTTCAGTGCCCTAAGAGTAAAGTGCTTAAAAAATGTTTGTGAATTTGTTTATTAATAAAATGCATATATATATACAACAATATCTTTAAATCTTCACTTTAGATTTCTTCATCTTCGATGTATAGGCAACTATCTTGAACCACTAATGCTGGTAAATAATTTGAACTCACTGTATATTGATCTTGATTGACTGCAAAGTCAGGGTCACATTTTCTACAATACAATGTAACTTCGCTCTTGTCATATCTCTTTGTATAGTTAATTATACTATTTGCATTCATATTATGAAATTCAAGAGTTTCAATATGTCTATTTGAAGCAATATCACATACAGTGTTTTCAAGTGGTGAATAACATTCGGTAACTGCCAAATAAAAATCACTTGGTTTATAGTCATAACAGGTGGTGTCATCACAACGATGTAGTAGAAAACAAATTGTCTTGTTACCCCAACAGTTGAATCGTAGACCAGATTCCTCTTCCCAGAATAATTTAAATCCACGACGATACCAATCTCGTAGAAATAAACTGAAAACACGTTTGAGATTCATTCCAATCATAGCGGGGTAAGTATTCTGCCACTGATCACATTTATCATAGTGACAATTGGAGCACATGTGCCCTCTAATATGAGAGTCACACACATCCTCAAGACATGAATTACATCCTTTAATTTGTACTGAATATCCTATATTTAATTTACAAGGATTACATAATTTACAATTTTCTCTATAGTAATCAATAATTGTACAAGTCTCACATTTATTCCAACTGCCAAGAGTGTACATGCACAATGGACATATATAGAACATTTTTCGGTTTCCGATGTCAACTCACTCACAGCTAAAGTGAAACTGATCATCTTCGTTCGATAAATTCAACGAGTGGGAAATGGGGGGGAGAGGAGTAGCTCTGTGACGTTACCTCTTTCGAATGATGGGGGAGCCATCTACATTGAATCCATTGGCAGTATTTTCAAAAGTATATCTAAAATATGATTCTGCGTTGTTCCAATTAATATATCAATAAATTGGCTATAAGCATTTGAATCACATTTTGAAAGTTTCATACAATTGTCCAATTGGGGAGAATCACTCCTCATTATATTGTCAAGTGTTCCCTGACAAGAGAATATCCTGCGTTTAAGAGATAACTCGAGAAAATCATCATCCAATATCAAATGTTTTTCCATAAACACTAGATTTGATCTAATTCTCTCTTTCTCAAATTTATTCATTTTTCAATCCTTTCACTCTGACTGTTGACTCAGGACTGACCCTGATTCGTCAGTTCTAACCAGAAAAGCATGTACAATTAGCGATAGAGTTTATTGTCATCAATATGTTTCACTAATGTACTTAAAGCACATTGAAGTCTATTCACATGTGCTATATAAACTTTTGCAGCGAAACATAATTGATCCTCCATTTTAAATTTGCTCAAGGATATCATATATCTTGCATATACTGCATCCCATTCCAGACAAAGCCGCGATCCTTTCGTAATTTCCACCGCAATGTTTGGTGCTCTTGTACTATTATCATCAACTCCACTATCAACTTCTAATAGTGTAAACATTCCACTCATCGCCATCAACACAAATATATATCCAAATGAGTAAAGTCAAAACAGTTCTCACTCCTTTGAATTCTATTCACAGACTAATAAAACTATAGCAAAAAAAAACCCGTTCCCTATATTCCAATCATAGCTAAAATGTAAACAAGCCCTCTGATTGGCTGAGAAGGAGGATGTATCCGACTCGCTGATTGGCTGAGAAGGAAACACGTGATCTAACTGTTTCCGGGAAAGTCATAACATTTGGCTCGAGCAACAACAACAAATACTATTTCTGGACACCATGACATTCCCAATCGATTACGCAATCACGTTCTCGGAAATTCACTTCCCCCTCGAGTCCTAGATCAATAACATTGTTCCCGTTAGAATTCAATGCGCATGTGCAACCTTCGCCCCGGAGCTATTACACATAGAAACATCAAATAAATCGACCTTGGAAAAAGAGGTCATTGACCCCATTAACCACGTGTTCTCCCTAATGACTCTATGTCCATATTTGGTGTACTGACAGTATTCTATGCCCATATATGGTGTGGGGTCACGACCTTTAGGGTCATCTCTACTCACGAGGGTTCAGTTACATGCGGATTCAGTTACACGGGGATTAGTTAAATGGGGTTGAGTAGCTCGGAGGTTCAGTTGTACAGGTTTTCGGTTATACAGGGGTTCAGTTACATGGGGGGTTCAGTTGTACGGGGTTTCGGTTATACAGGGGTTCAGTTACATGGGGGGTTCAGTTATTTTTTCTGATTTTGTGTGTTTTCGCAAGAAAATAACTGGTCTTTTAGCAAACTTAGCCATAGCTACCTGAATTGATAGGTGATTTGAATAAAAGGAATTCAAATATTTTGTCTATGAAATAGAAGCTAACTCAATTTGCGAAAAGATATTCCATTTGAACAACTCTGATCTGATTGAATTGTTGCCGACAATGAGATTTAATCGCTGCTAAGCCTATTGTTATTGCAAAAGGGGTTACTCAATTTACTTCTTAGTGTTAAATAACAGATTTCCAAATACGATCATTTTGAAAAGCAGACAAAAAAATTGGTTTGTCCCCTCATTTCTGTAGGGCAGGAGATAACTTAATTTACTTAGACAATGAATGATATTAATTAGTGATTGATTGTATCAGTGGAGAAAAAAAAGGATTAAACTGATTAACAGTTAAGGTAACCCCAAAGGAGCTGTTAACTGAGGTAATTTGTTATAAATTTGAAAAATACCTAACGACGAATCGGAAACGTTCGATTAACATTTGCAAAAAAAAGGAGTCATGGGATTTGCGAATTGGAGGAGATGGGGTGGTTATGCACTGTATAATACACAAGTGATGTTTTGGAGAGTTAGGGGTCGTGTGTGTCTCTTTGGGCTATGTGTGTCTCTTTGGGGGCGTTTGAATATTTTGGTTACTAAAGTATTATATTTTCATCATGTTTTAGGATATTCGATTAGGATTAACTTAACTTCATTCCTTGAGTGTTGTCGGGGGTAACACGTAAGTACCAAATTTTGAGTTCACTGCAGGGGATTTTCCACAAGGAGAATTTTCCATGGGGAGGGAATTTTCCAGGAGGTGAATTGCCACAAGTTTCACAGGAAATCATCCGTATATAGGTTTTTTCTAAATTTTTAAAGAACATTTGCAAATGAAAAGAGGATTTTTGCACCAAACTTATGTTAATTTCTGCTCGTTTTGGGTTTTCATTCGATTATTTCCTACATTCTTTACAGTCTCAAGAAATTTAATTAAACAAATATAAAAGATTTTTCAACTAAAGTAAGGAGCAAGTTTTAAAACTCATAACAGATTTTCTTTAAAAATTTGGAAAAAAAACCAACTTCACAATAAAGATTATGGAGTTAAGGATGAGACAGACTTTTGATCTTTTACATAATTAAATATATCAAAACAGGGGGGGGGGGGTTTGTTTGTGAGGGTTTAGCTTGTCACAGTTTTAAAAGAACTTTACGGGGATTGAGAAACTCAGTTGCCGGATTCCGTGTGGTTTTTCTTTATTCCAGTTTTTCTAAAAACCAGTATTGTCTATAACTTAATTTACGTTGGTTAAACTTCCGATGGTTAAGAAAGCGTAACAGGTAATTAAAGTATGAGGAAAAGGATGCTATAATTAGAATGATTTTAAGTTGAAAAAATGTGACGTAAAAATAACTCAGTTATTTGCTTGCGTGTATAGGAATTCCCATGTTATTTGCTTGCTTGTATTTTGTGTTAAAATAAGTAGTTTTTGTATCTTTTAAAAGAGCTTTAAGGGGTTTGAGAGACTCAGTTGCCTAATTCCGTGTGATTTTTCTTTACTTGATGGTCATTAAAAACGAAATTTTTGTGTTAAATCAGTAGTTTTTGTATCTTTTAAAAGAGCTTTAAGGGGTTTGAGAGATGTACTGTATAATACACAAGTGATGTTTTGGAGCGTATTGTCAATTTAACGAGAAATGACCGAAAAGTGTTTTGAGGGGGATGGGTTGCATGGAGGGTTGAGTTGCATGAGAGTTCAGTTAAAGGGGGTATACTTACACAGGGGTTTCGGTTATACAGGGGTTCAGTTACAAGGGGGTTCAGTTGCACGGGGGTTGAGTTAAATGGGGATTGAGTTCCACGAGAGTAGTGCTTTGTCGTGGTTTAGCTTGTCACAGTTTTAAAAGAGCTTTACAGGGATTGAGAGACTCAGTTGCCGGATTCCGTGTGATATTTCTTTATTCCAGTTTTTCTAAAAACCAGTATTGTCTATAACTTAATTTACGTTGGTTAAACTTCCGATGGTTAAGAAAGCGTAATAGGTAATTAAAGTATGAGGAATGGGGTGCTATAATTAGAATGATTTTAAGTTGAAAAATTGTGACGTAAAAATAACTCAGTTATTTGCTTGCGTGTATAGGAATTCCCATGTTATTTGCTTGCTTGTATTTTGTGTTAAAATAAGTAGTTTCTGCATCTTTTAAAAGAGCTTTAAGGGGTTTGAGAGACTCAGTTGCCTAATTCCGTGTGATTTTTCTTTACTTGATGGTCATTAAAAACGAAATTTTTTGTATCTTTTAAAAGAGCTTTAAGGGGTTTGAGAGACTCAGTTGCCTAATTCCGTGTGATTTTTCTTTACTTGATGGTCATTAAAAACGAAATTTTTGTGTTAAATCAGTAGTTTTTGTATCTTTTAAAAGAGCTTTAAGAGGTTTGAGAGATGTACTGTATAATACACAAGTGATGTTTTGGAGCGTATTGTCAATTTAACGAGAAATGACTGAAAAGTGTTTTGAGGGAGATGGGTTGCATGGAGGGTTGAGTTGCATGAGAGTTCAGTTAAAGGGGGTACAGTTACACGGGGGTTTCGGTTATACCGGGGTTCAGTTATAAGGGGGTTCAGTTGCACGGGGGTTGAGTTAAATGGGGATTGAGTTCCATGAGTTTAGCTTTGTCCTGGTTTAGCTTGTTACAGTTTTAAAAGAACTTTACGGGGATTGAGAGACTCAGTTGCCGGATTCCGTTTGGTTTTTCTTTATTCCAGTTTTTCTAAAAACCAGTATTTTCTATAACTTAATTTACGTTGGTTAAACTTACGATGGTTAAGAAAGCGTAACAGGTAATTAAAGTATGAGGAATGGGATGCTATAATTAGAATGATTTTAAGTTGAAAAATTGTGACGTAAAAATAACTCAGTTCTTTGCTTGCGTGTATAGGAATTCCCATGTTATTTGCTTGCTTGTATTTTGTGTTAAAATAAGTAGTTTTTGTATCTTTTAAAAGAGCTTTAAGGGGTTTGAGAGACTCAGTTGCCTAATTCCGTGTGATTTTTCTTTACTTGATGGTCATTAAAAACGAAATTTTTGTGTTAAATCAGTAGTTTTTGTATCTTCTAAAAGAGCTTTAAGGGGTTTGAGAGATGTACTGTATAATACACAAGTGATGTTTTGGAGCGTATTGTCAATTTAACGAGAAATGACTGAAAAGTGTTTTGAGGGAGATGGGTTGCATGGAGGGTTGAGTTGCATGAGAGTTCAGTTAAAGGGGGTACAGTTACACGGGGGTTTAGGTTTTACAGGGGTTCAGTTACAAGGGGGTTCAGTTGCACGGGGGCATGAGTTAAATGGGGAGTGAGTTCCACGAGAGTAGTGCTTTGTCGTGGTTTAGCGTGTCACAGTTTTAAAAGAGCTTTACGGGGATTGAGAGACTCAGTTGCCGGATTCCGTGTGGTTTTTCTTTATTCCAGTTTTTCTAAAAACCAGTATTGTCTATAACTTAATTTACGTTGGTTAAACTTCCGATGGTTAAGACAGCGTAACAGGTAATTAAAGTATGAGGAATGGGATGCTATAATTAGAATGATTTTAAGTTGAAAAATTGTGACGTAAAAATAACTCAGTTATTTGCTTTCGTGTATAGGAATTCCAATGTTATGTGCTTGCTTTTATTTTGTTTTAAATTAAGTAGTTTTTTTATATTTTAAAAGAGCTTTAAGGGGTTTGAGAGACTCAGTTGCCTAATTCCGTGTGGTTTTTCTTTACTTGATGGTCATTAAAAACGAAATTTTTGTATCTTTTAAAAGAGCTTTAAGGGGTTTGAGAGACTCAGTTGCCTAATTCCGTGTGATTTTTCTTTACTTGATAGTCATTAAAAACGAAATTTTTGTGTTAAATCAGTAGTTTTTGTATCTTTTAAAAGAGCTTTAAGGGGTTCGAGAGATGTACTGTATAATACACAAGTGATGTTTTGGAGCGTATTGTCAATTTAACGAGAAATGACTGAAAAGTGTTTTGAGTGAGATGGGTTGCATGGAGGGTTGAGTTGCATGAGAGTTCAGTTAAGGGGGGTACAGTTACACGGAGGTTTCGGTTAGACAGGGGTTCAGTTACCAGGGGGGTCAGTTGCACGGGGGTTGAGTTAAATGGGGATTGAGTTCCACGAGAGTAGTGCTTTGTCGTGGTTTAGCTTGTCACAGTTTTGAAAGAGCTTTACGGGGATTGAGAGACTCATTTGCCGGATTCCGTGGTGTTTTTCTTTACTTGGTGGTCATTAAAAACTAAATTTTTGTGTTAAATAAGTAGTTTTTGTATCTTTTAAAAGAGCTTTACGGGGATTGAGAGACTCAGTTTTACCTTGTCACAGTTACATTTTCTTGATTTTTCAAAGTTCATTTTGAATTTCTTTCGTTGAAATGCAAGAGTTGGAATATTTCAGTAGTGTTTGGTTGTGGTTTACCTTGTCACAGTTACATTTTCTTGATTTTTCAAAGTTCATTTTGAATTTCTTTCGCTGAAATGCAATAGTTGGAATATTTCAGTAGTGTTTGGGTGTGGTTTACCTTGTCACAATTACATTTTCTTGATTTTTCAAAGTTCATTTTGAATTTCTTTCGTTGAAATGCAAGAGTTGGAATATTTTAGTAGTGTTTGGTTATGGTTTACATTGTCACAGTTACATTTTCTTGATTTTTCAAAGTTCATTTTGAATTTCTTTCGCTGAAATGCAAGAGTTGGAATATTTCAGTAGTGTTTGGTTGTGTTTTACCTTGTCACAGTTACATTTTCTTGATTTTTCAAAGTTCATTTTGAATTTCTTTCGTTGAAATGCAAGAGTTGGAATATTTCAGTACTGTTTGGTTGTGATTTACCTTGTCACAGTTACATTTTCTTGATTTTTCAAAGTTCATTTTGAATTTCCTTCGCTGAAATGCAAGAGTTGGAATATTTCTGTAGTGTTTGGTTGTTGTTTACCTTGACACAGTTACATTTTCGTGATTTTTCAATGTTCATTTTGAATATCTTTCGTTGAAATGCAAGTATTGGAATATTTCAGTAGTGTTTGGTCGTGGTTTACCATGCCACAGTTACATTTTCTTGATTTTTCAATGTTCATTTTTAATTTATTTCGTTGAAAGGCAAGAGTTGTAATATTTCAGCAGTGTTTGATTGTGGTTTACCTTGTCACAGTTATATTTTCTTGATTTTTCAAAGTTCATTTTGAATTTATTTACTTGAAATGAAAGATTTGTAATTATTAAGTTGTTTTTTATGTTGTTTTACAATTTAAATCTTAAAATTTATTTATTTTTAAAATTTTATTTTTAATTTATTTCGTTGAAATGCAAGAGTTGGAATATTTCAGTAGTGTTTGGTTGTGGTTTACCTTGTCAAAGTTACATTTTCATGATTTGTAAAAGTTAATTTTGAATGTCTTTAGTTTAAATTCAATTGTTTGTATAATTAAGTAGTTTTTTTTTGTGTTTCTAAGATACACAGGTACTGTAAAGTTTTGGTAATTTTTACAAAATTTATATATTTATTTTTTTTTATATAGATTTAATATATAAGTATTGTTTGGTTATGATTTACCTTGTCACAATTACATTTTCTTGATTTGTCAAAGTTCATTTTGAATTTATTTAGTTTAAATTCTATATTTGTAATTTATATGTTTTTTATGGTTGTTGATTAAATTTTCTCATTTTCTTTTTATTTTTTTTTATAATTTAATAATTTAATTCCTTCTCTTAAATTCAAGAGTTGGAATATTTCAGTATTGTTTGGTTATGATTTACCTTGTCACAGTTACATTTTCTTTATTTTTCAAAGTTTATTTTTAATTTCTGAAGTGGACATGCAATTTTTTTAATTTTACTTAATGGTTGGGTTGTGTTTTCCCTTGAACAAGTTAAATTTACTTTATCTTAAAATTTTAATTTGAACTTATTTAGTTGAAATGCAAGAGTTGGAATATTTCAGTAGTGTATGGTTATGGTATACCTTGCTAAAGTTACATTTTCTTGATTTTTCAAAGTTCATTTTGAATTTCTTTCGTTGAATTCAAGAGTTGGAATATTTCAATAGTGTATTGTCGTAGTTTAGCTTGTCAAAGTTACATTATCTTGTTTTTTCAAAGTTCATTTTGAATTTCTTTCGTTGAAATGCAAGAGTTGGAATATTTCAGTAGTGTATGGTTGTGGTTTACCTTGTCACAGTTACATTTTCTTGATTTTTCAAAGTTCATTTTGAATTTCTTTCGTTGAAATGCAAGAGTTGGAATATTTCAGTAGTGTTTGGTTGTGGTTTACCTTGTCACAGTTACATTTTCTTGATTTTTCAAAGTTCATTTTGAATTTCTTTCGTTGAAATGCAAGAGTTGGAATATTTCAGTAGTGTTTGGTTGTGGTTTACCTTGTCACAGTTACATTTTCACATTTACAGTTACAAAACGTTAGGTTGATCTAGGTTCACTTAGAGTGGCGCGCCACTCTAAGTGAACCTAGATCAACCTAACTTTTTGTAACTGTAACTGTGAAAATGTAACTGTGACAAGGTAAACCATAACAAACCACTACTTAAATATTCCAAATATTGCTATTCTCTGACTAAAATTCGCAATGAACAGCGAAAAATCAAGAGAATTTAACTGTGACATGGCAAACCGTTTAAGACCACCACTGATATATTCAAACACTTACATTTCAATGAGAAAAAATCAAAATGAACTTTGAAAATTCAAGAACCTGTAACTGTGACAAGGTAAACCATAACCAAACACTACTTAAATATTCAAACTCTTGATTTTCAACGAAAGAAATTCAAAATGGACTTTGAAAAATCAAGAAAATGTAACTGTGACAAGGTAAACCACAACCAAACAATACTGAAATATTCCAACTCTTGCATTTCAACGAAAGAAATTCAAAATGAACGTTGTAAAATCAAGAAAATGTAACTGTTACATGGTAAACCACAACCAAACACTAATGAAATGTTCCAACTCTTGCTTTAAAACGAAAAAAATTCAAATGAACTTTGCAAAATCAAGAAAATGTAACTGTGACAAGGTAAACCCCAACCAAAAACTAATGAAATATTTCAACTCTTGCATTTCAACGAAATAAAATAAAAATGAACGTTGAACATTAATGAAAATGTAACTGTGACAAGGTAAACCACAACCAAACACTACTGAAATATTCCAACTCTTGCATTTCAACGAAAGAAATTCAAAATGAACTTTGAAAAATCAAGAAAATGTAACTGTGACAAGGTAAACCACAACCAAACACTACTGAAATATTCCAACTCTTGCATTTCAACGAAAGAAATTCAAAATGAACTTTGAAAAACCATGAAAATGTAAATGTGACAAGTTAAACCACAACAATACAATTATGAATTAGTACAACTATTTATTTTAATCGAAATATATTCAAAATGAACTTTGAAAAATCAAGAAAATGTAACTGTGACAATGTAAACCACAACCAAACACTACTGAAATATTCCAACTCTTGCATTACAACGAAAGAAATTCAAAATGAACTTTGAAAAATCAAGAAAATGTAACTGTGACAAGGTAAACCACAACCACACACTACTGAAGTATTCCAACTCTTGCCTTTCAACTAAAGAAATTCAAAATGAACTTTGAAAAATCAAGAAAATGTAACTGTGACAAGGTAAACCACAACCAAACACTACTGAAATATTCCAACTCTTGCATTTCAAAGAAAGAAATTCAAAATGAACATTGAAAAATCAAAAAAATGTAAGTTTGACATGGTAAAACACAACCAAACACTACTGAAATATTCCAACTCTTGCATTTCAACGAAAGCAATTCAAAATGAACATTGAAAAATCAAGAAAATGTAACTGTGACAAGGTAAGCCACAACCAAACACTACTGAAATATTCCAACTTTTGCATTTCAACGAAAGAAATTCAAAATGAACTTTGAAAAATCTATAAAATGTAACTGTGACAAGTTAAAACATAACAAAACACTTGTGAAATATTCCAACAATTGCATATCATAGAAATAAATTAAAAATGAACTTTGAAAAATCAAGAAAATGTAACTGTGACAAGGTAAACCATAACCAAACACTACTGAAATATTCCAACTCTTGCATTTCAGAGAAAGAAATTCAAAATCAACTTTTAAAAATCAAGAAAATGTAACTGTGACACGGTAAACCACAATCATACACTACTGAAATATTCCAACTCTGGCATTTCAATGAAAGAAATTCAAAATGAACTTTGAAAAATCAAAAAAATATAATTTTGACATGGTAAACCACAACCAAACACTACTGAAATATTCCAACTCTTGCATTTCAACGAAAGAAATTCAAAATGAACTTTGAAAAATCAAGAAAATGTAACTGTGACAAGGTAAGCCACAACCAAACACTACTGAAATATTCCAACTCTTGCATTTCAACGAAAGAAATTCAAAATGAACTTTGAAAAATCAAGAAAATGTAACTGTGACAAGGTAAACCACAACCAAACACTACTGAAATATTCCAACTCTTGCATTTCAACGAAAGAAATTCAAAATGAACTTTGAAAAATCAAGAAAATGTAATTGTGACAAGGT
>NC_142801.1:63750063-63809573 GCF_049724085.1 Artemia sp. Qi Xiang Cuo
TTTGGTAAGCAATAAATGCTAAAATCACCTCTAATTCAATCTACCAGTATCTATTCACCATCAATATCAGACTATAGTATTCAAATTACCAATATTTAAAGTTCGTCAACTTATGGGAATTCCCTTGTTTCTGACTGGGAATGTTTGACGGTGGTCCAGCATATATTATATTTTCGGAAGAAGAAGATATATAGACATAAAATAAATTTGTTAAGCTTTATCCTTTAATAATTAGCCTTTTGTACCACCTTCATATTCATTGTATGTGGTAATACCAGATCGAACAATATTGGTAACTTATAAGAGTGGAAACTGCCACTAGTGTTGGCAAAAATTATCAACGCCATGAAGCGTTTTGCAACACTTGACATTTTTTTCCAGTGTAATAATAGTAATAATTAATTTAATTTGTGTAGTTGGTAAAATTAACATAGTAATGCGTGTCTGCTCTTAGTTCCTAACCAAAAAATAATTAGAAAGCTTGAAAAAAGGCCAAGTGTCACCAAACGCTCGATTGCTTTGATAATTTTTTTCGATGCTAGTGCCAGTTTCCACTCTTATAAGTTACCTATACTCTCTGAACCAGATAATATAGAAAAATGTCGTGCAAACGCAAGCAGGTCAACAGTAAGCAGGAATGGCGATAACAAGCAGACCCATAAGCAGACCCTTAGCACATAAGCAGACTCAAATAACCTGTTTTGTCTTCTTCTAAAGCCTTAGTGTCTGGTGGCACATAAGTAATTTATTGGAGATTAACTCCCAGCAGAGAAAAACATCAGAAAGAAAGAAAACTGTAGGGAATACTCTTTTATTATCGCTGAAGAAACTATGCTTTCACCCCGCTCCCCCATGAGGAAAATGGGGTGAGGGGAAATTAAGTCTCCTTATTCTCCTTCCCTCATCACGAAAAAAAAAATCCTGAAAGTTTCAACTCGGTGCTCAAGCTATGAGACAATAATGAATGGATTTACTAAAACTGCGTATAAAATTCTACGCCAAAATTACTTAAACCACTGACTTTAAAAGATTATGAGAAATACTCACCAAGCGTTAAGCTTCACATACATAATAAAATGATGTTATTTAGAGCTAGAGATGATTTAAATAGTTTGAAGAAAATAGCAGTGTAGTCTTAGGAAGGGTAGAGGATGTGTCGATCAAACTTTCACTCTTAGATGTATAGTTAAGAAGTGCATGAGTCATCAAACACCTTATGTCCTCAGTTTCATAGATTATGAGCGAACGTTTGATCCAGCTGATAGAAAAACTTTTGCAAAGGTCTTATCCTTGTCAGGTATACCAGACAAATACAATAAAATGATTAGTACTAGGTTAGAGAAAAACGTAGCTCCGGTTAAGGAAGGAAATGAGGTTAGTAGCTGATCATAGGCAATGCAATAGCGCTGCCTAAGTAAAGAATATTTGTGGCACAATGTATTATTTTTTATACGTTTAGATCAGGGCACTTCGTATCGAAAGAGTTGTCGCAGAAATTTCAAAAAGGGCTCATTCAATAGGAAATTGGAAGGGCTTGTGCCCTTTTTATAGCCGAAAGTGATTGGAAGGCAACTATCACCCCTTCCACGCCCACAATTTCCCAAAACACATCCAATTGAAATTTTGAGACAGCAATTTTTTTCAACGTAGTTGAAAAATCTGGAAAATATGTCTTTGAGGAGGATACTCCCCCCCAGAGCCCTCAGGGCAAGGGTTGTAAGTTTTGCTTTGGGGGCATATAAGGTTTGTATTGAAAGCCTTGTCGTAAAAACTTCAAAAAGGGCTCATTCGAATGGAAAATGAAAGGGCTAGTGCCCTTTTTAATAGTCGGAAGTGATTGGAGGGCAATTAACCCCCCTTGCTTGCCCGCAATTTCCCCAAACGCATGCAATCAAAATTTTGAGATGTCCAGTTTAGTCAACGTAGTTGAAATTCCTGGAAATTGATTCTTTGAGGATGACAACCCCCCCCCCCTCCTAGCCCTCAGGGTATTTAAGTTATGCCCTAGGGGCATATAAGGTTTTAATAGAAAGGGTTGTCTTAAAAACTTAAGACAAGTAGAAACTTGAGAAACATGAAAAAAATTCTATTAAATGTTTTCAGTTTTATAACTTTAAGAAATCGAAAATTAATTAAGATTTTAAGGAATAGATATCAACATATGTATATTAACCTGACAATGTACATTTTTTTCAGTATATTCATTTGAATTTTTTCGGTCAAGTACAAATTATATTCTGGCTTTTGGAAAGCATAGGGGTTTAGAACCCTACTCATATTAATTTCTGCTTGTTTTGAGTTTGACTGTGTGATTTAGTTTAATTTCTATTTGTTTTGGGTTTCATTTATTTATTGATACTGATTTGTGGTAGTTGTATGCTATGTAGATTATTTGATTCTATTTTTGTTCTTGTTTGGTTTAATGGGAGTACTTTACTGTAAAAAAAAACTTATTTTGTGGAAAAGTTTTTTAAATTAATTAATTCACTATTAAACAGGAGCAGGGTCTAAGCAGGGTTGCGTTTATCCACATTTTTATGGGTCACTTTGATGTAATTTGTCCTAAGAAGCACAGCAATTGCATTGGGAGAACACAGTGTCAAATGGTGAAGTAAAACTCTCCTGGACTTAGATTATGATAAAGGCTTGCACATCCTAGTTAAAAGTATCAGCAAAACGAATGAACTTTTAGAGGTTTTGTGAGTTCAGGGTGCAAGAATAGGTTTGAAAATTAATTTTAAGAAGACTAAGTCACTAAGGCTAGTAATAAGTGAAGGTGCATAGGTGATGCTGGGTAACGAGAAGATCGATCAAATGGACAGCTTCGCTTACATAGTTGGTACTATTAGTAAAGACGGTGGGTGCAGTGAAGATGTTAAAAGTAGAATAATCAAGGCCCAGGGAGTTTTTCACAACTAAGAAGTTTGGAAGAATAGGAAGATGAGTATGTGAACAAAGATAGAATATTAGAAGGTACAGTAATGACAGTCGTCAAGTATGGTTCTGAAGCTTCGGTGCTCCTAAAAAAAGGGGGAAGATTTGCAAGATGTTTTCAATTGAAATTGCCTACATATTGTTTTGGGTACCCGACTGCCCTGTCATACCTGAAACAGTAGGTTGTGCGAAAAATATGTTTAAATCCCGCTTTCTAGGGATATATTAAGGAAAAGGTTGGGATGGCTTGGACACGTTCTTTGGACGAAGGATGATAAATTACCAAATATTGTCCTTGTTGGCGAACCGTCAAGGGTCAGACGAAAATCAGGTCGTCCCAAGTTGGGGTGGGAGGATGCTATAAGGAAACATTTAAGGGAAATGGGAGTCTTGTGACAGGATGTAAACAGCAAGGCTTTGAATAGACTGGGATGGAGGAGGAGCATGTGTAGCTGTGTTGGCCTCAGGTGACTTGGTGTTGCAGTAAGTTGTTAGCAGTAGCAGTAGTAGTGATATATCTTTTGACTTTAGAGTTTTATTGGGTCCATCATTAAGTTCCTTGTTTTCTCACTCAGTGTTGCCATACCAACACTTAAGAGTTTTTTTTTTTTTTGTTCGACTAAAACCCGGTTTTATCAAGAATTTTTTTATTTAGGATAGCTGGGTAACTCAAACCTTTTCCCTGAAGGATGGTCAAAAGCCAATAGAGGTTCTCCAGCATCTTACCAATATAGCCAAAAGACAGCATCATTATACGTACTTCAGGCCTTGAGCTAGTACATTCGACAGAAAGAATTTACTGCTTGTGTTGTGACTGTTTGGGTTTATGAACATTGTAAATATATTTTTTTTATAAAGAAGAAAGGCCTGTCAGGAAGTACAGCCTTGTTTCAGAGTTATATCTGAATCTGTGTTTCAGACTGATATATTATACTAGCATACACAAAATAAAAGACGGATATATATATGTTTTTTGTTAGCAGGAATAAGATTATTCAGCCCTTTAGTCTATACTAATTCTGCTTCAGTTTCGTTTTAAACTAATCTAGAGGAAATCTAATGACTTTAAGCTGCTCGACGTCTATTTTTTATGATTTTTTTTTTTTTCAAAATGAAAGTAAAACTAATAAAAGCGGACCATAGTGGTACCTTGTAGCCCCCCCCCCCATCTCAGAATCAAATTGGGGGGAATTTTTTTTTTTATAATTTTAAAAAATTGGACCTGTCCTAGAAACCTTAGGAATTTTTCTGTCTCTCCTATAAAACTCTTCTTATACTCCTCTCCCATGGATCTCTACATGTATTTTTCAGATACGGGTGGGGAGGGAGGTTCGCAATTCAGTTTTTAAGTAGGGCGACCAATGGAACGGGCCTCATCCCTATTGGTTGCGATATCTTCTTGTTCTGTATCCTGTCACCCAGATTTCATATTATAAAACGAGGCATTGTCTGTAAACGTAACAAAAATATTAAAGAGATTCTCGTAAAAGTATACTGAAGCAAATGCTATAAGAGAGGCGTCTTAAAAAAAAATTAATAAAAAAAACAAGATTTTTTAACTGAAAGTAAGGAACGACGTTAAAACTTAGAACGAACAGAAATTATTCCGTATATGTTGGGGGCTGCCCCTTCCTCAACGCCTCGCTCTTTACGCTCCTCGAGAGGATGATTGATTCATTTCACCAGTGTCAAAAATATACTGAACAAAAGTGTGGTCATTAGCCGGTGACGCCTTGTGAAGCTTACGAGTTACCATGGTTGCCAAAACTTTTAGGGACAAAGTGTCCAAATCAGCCGAAAAAGAACACTTTTAGTGTCCCACTAGAAAATTATCCAATATACAGGGTTGCCACTATAAATTTTGAAAACCTGTGAAAATAAGTACCGAAAAACATGTGAAGTTCGTCCTACTTAGTTCTGCTACCTAGCAGTCTGTTACCTGCATGAGTTCTGCAGGTATTTCCAGCTTTGACATTAACACTACCTATTAATAATGTTTAGTGCTAGTTCAATGTGAAGAGACGGCAGAAAAAAATCGTCATGAGAATGTCAACAAAGCGAAATTTTATATCGATTATCGATACCGCTACGTATTTTAGTCGAAAAGTAAAGAACCAATGATAGAGATTTATTTTCACTTTGGCTTTTGATTCATTTTTCATAAGTTATGCGAAAAAGATGCGAGTCGTTGATCTTCGGTAACAATTAAGAATATTTGGGTGCTACAAGGTCCGAAAGGCTGCAGCAATGAAATGTATAATTTGACCTACATGGTTTTAAAGTTAAACAAAAAACCTTGATTACCTTAACCACTCAGCCAACTGATTGGTTAAGTGGTTAAAATCGTTTAACAACTCCTCTATCTTGCCGTTTTCTAAAAAATTTAGAAGTAGCCCTGCGCAAAAATGACGTTTTCGAGAACTAAAAAAGTGAGAAGACAAGGCCGATTGAAATAAATTCGCTTGAGTTATACTCAATAGAAACTGGCGACCAGCGTTTGACAAAAAATCAAAGCTGAAAGACTGGAATATAAAACTGAAACATTCGCTAGCGGCTATAAATAAAATTGAGCCACAACACCGCTTTTCTGGGAAACTCCTTTCTTTCTATGAGAGCAGTGTAATAATAGCCATATGCACACGGCTATACGCCTCAGCGATTTACGCGGAACGCGTCAGCAGGGAATGGCCATTCACTTCTTCTTTCCAGTCTTCTCAGCAGCCTTGGTGACTCTCCCACCAGAAGTAGATGGGTCCTTGAAGTTGACTGACTTGATGACAAACGTCAACCGTAAGATAGAAGAGAAAGATGGATTCGATAGTTCTAGCATCACACATTCGTTAAGACTTTAGGTCCTATTCCTATTCGGTTGATAAATGGAAGTACTCTGAAAATGGAAACAATGCATTCTCTGAAAGTGGTTGAAAAGTCTCAGATCAGTGCCAAGAGACAAGCGACGGCGGTTATTGATTTCAACTCACCTGAAGGGGAAGACGAAGGGGTTTTCAGTTGGGCAGCTGGGCGGCTGGATGGCATCAAGAGCCTCTAGGAGAGTCTTGCGGTCATCCTTGCCTTCTTTGCGCTCAATGGCTCACCCATTATACCATGAATGTCTGTCAGATGGCTCCAACATTTAGTCTCCGTGCCAACCAGAAATTGGGACGAAGGCAACGGATGCTGGGTTGTAACCGATCTTCTTGATATAGGTGGAAGCTTCTTTCTTGATATCCTTGAAACGAGCCTAGGAGAAGATGTTCCATGAAGAAAAATTTTTGAATTGAAGATCTCATTTCAGGATTGAGATGTGGAAAAGGTAGTTGGAAATGAAGATATGCTTTCTTTGCGGGAAAAATTAACTAATAGGATACAAGAAAGGGGGAGGAGGGGAATCAAAAGAAAAACGAGAAAAAGAAAATAGAAGAGTAACATCAGATTTAACAGAAAGAGTATCAGAAACAAAGTGTAACAGAAAGAAATAAGAAAATAGAAGAGTAACATCAGAGCAAACATTTGGAGTATCCAAGCTGTAGACAGTTGGAATTCTCTCCCTGACTCAGTAGTCTAAGCTGACACAATAAATGGATGCATAAATGGACTTGGTTGATTTGGAAAGGTCTGTTGACAAAAAAAAGCTTTAAATGGTTTTCTCGCAACTCCAGGGCCGGATTTACGTTCTTGCTTTTCCAGTATAAAGTATAAATTAATAAACCTCAATGTATAACGTTATTTCATCCAAATGTTAATGTCTTCATAAGAATGAGATTAATGTATTCATAAGAAAAAGATCCACGATCTGAAAAAATATCGTTAAACTAATATTGTGAGATCACCAGCTAGCGCAACGCCAACCAAAATAAAGCAGAACGGATTTTTAAAAATTGCCCTGGCCAGTGTCCCGTCCCGTCACAGTCAAAGAATAAAATGACTAAAACAATAGAAAAAGAAGTTTCAAATTCTCACTAAGATTCTATAATCACAATACCACACCTTTTTAAAAGTTCACCATGCAGCAAAAGAGAAGCAACTAGGCAAGCTAGGATGATAATCAATCGAATAAGGAGCAGAAGGACTCCAAAAGGAAGGTAAAATAAATTTGGGAATATCCAAACATAATAGTCATTTTATTCAAACTTGCTTCTTCTCATTTTATTTAATTGACAGAATTTGATTTTAGTAGTAAAGGTGCAGATTAGCTACCCCTGATAACAACAACTTGATTTCTTAACGTATTTTAATCAATCAATTGGGGTGTAAACACTGTCCACTGATTCAAATGGATAAAATAAACACTATTGACTATTCTTCTTTCGAATAATAAGCTTCGGTTTATTTCTTCCGTCGTGTTCCGGTCCAGTGTTCGCGCAGGGCGCAAAAACATCTAAGAAAAATCCCCAAGACGTTACCAAAGCAAAAAAGTAGAGTATAAATTAAAAGCAGTCGTATTTATAAAAAAAAGAAGAAAATAAAGACATTTGGTTTTCGATTCTGAAAAATGTCCAAAAAGTGTTCTTTTTTTCAAAAAGCTGCCTTTTTTGACCCAATAGTGTCCCGGTGTCCCTCAGCGTGAAAAAGTGTCCAAAGGCCACTAAAAGTGTCCATTTGGCATCCTTGCGAGTGACTGTTTGTAGTAGTTTTATCTATCAAGACAACATTTAGAAGGAGGAAATTCACGCAGGTAAATACTTTTCTAAGATGGGCTGAATGGGATCTTAGGAGCCAAGGTCATTAGTCCCATGCCTAATTTTGAAAAGGTCCCCAATATCATGGACATTTACTTGCTAATTTTTTTCTCTCTAGAGCTTGGTTAAGGACAAAAGTTGAGGACCTTTGTTAGATTCTAGGAAGCAATTTTAGACGGTATAATAAAACGAAGAAAAAGATTATTTTTCAACTGAAAGTAAAGATTGATATTAAAGCTTAAAACAAACAGAAACTTTGGTTCTTTCGCATTAAAGAAGTCCAACAAGAGATGCTATAGTCAAACGGCAGAGAGGCTTTGAAAAAACCCCTTTTTACGAGATGATTTAAGACACCGCTGAGAGAAATACTTTATCTAGCGTGGTTTTAAGATATTTATTAAATAAAAAAAACAAGTTTTTTAAACTGAAAGTAAGGAGCGACATTAAAACTTAAAACTAGCATAAATTTTTCCTTATATTAAAGCGGCGGCCCCCTCCTCAACGCCTCGATATTTACGATAAATTTTGACTGTTTATCGAAACTTCGTTTTTTAAAACAATAAAAAAATTTACCTTAAAGAGCGAGGCGTTGAGGAGGGGACAGCCCCTTTCATATACGGAATAATTTCTGTTCGTTTTAAGTTTTAATGTCGCTCCTTACTTTCAGTTTAAAAAACTTGTTTTTTTTCATTTAATTTCTGATCGTTTTTTAGTTAATGCAGCTTTTATTTGCATAAAAATTTTACTTTTCTTTTGCTAAATGGATGTCTTTACAAATTAACTTACGTAACTAACTTCTATATTCGTATATTTTTCTTCTGGCAAAAAATACAAAGTTGCAGATTTTTGCAGATATGAGCTTGAAACCTATGTAATAGGGTTTTCTGATACGCTGAATCTGACGGTGTGATTTTCATTAAAATTCTTTCACTTGTAGGGGATGTTTCCCCCTCTTTAAAAAATCGAGTAAATTTTCTCAGGCTCGTAGCCTTTGATGAGTAATACTAAACTTAATAAAATTTATATATTTAGGATCAGCATTATAAACACATTCTTTTGATACATTTATTGACATCAAAATTTCGTTTTTAAAAGTTTCGATTACTATTGAGCCGTATCGCTTGTTTTTTTATTGTTTTTTTTTATTACGTATATGTTATTACTTATATGAAGGGGTTCTCTCCTTAGTCAATACCACGCTCTTTACGTTAAAAGTTAAAAAAAATTTTGATTCACAAACCCCTGAATCACAAAGGCCGTTTAATTAGAATAGATAGCTCTTTTGAAAGCACTAAAAAAAAACTGTAGCGTAAAGAGCGGGGTATTGACTTGGGGGAGAACCCCCTCACATACGTTATAATTTCTGTTTGTTTTAAGTTCTAATATTCCTTCTTACATTTCAGTTGAAAAAACTTGGTTTTTTTTATTTAACTTCTGATCGTTTTTTAAATAATACTTGGAAATCCGGCGCCCCCTTCATAGAAATGTCCCTTACCCCAAAGAAACATCCTCCCCGGAAATATTCTCCAGAGTAATCCTCTCCTCTAGCCCCCCCCCTCCAGAAAAAATCCTTCCTGAAAATGGTTGTATACTTCCCAATAACCAATAAATAATGCTGGCAAGTCCGGCGCCCCCTTCATGGCCAGTTCCCTGCCCCCCGGCAAACTTCCTTCCTGGCACGATCCTTCCATATAGCGCCCGACCCTCTCCTTCCCCCACCTACCAGAAAAAATCTCCTCTGAAGAAGTCTGTATACTTCCCAATAACCAATACTATATGTTAACATTGAGTAAAGTTCATAAATTTCATCCCTCCCCCTGGGGACTTTGGGGGATCAAGTCATCCTAAAAGACATTTTTATCATATTTTCGACCGTGCTGAACAAAATGGCTATCTCAAAATTTTGATCGGGTGACTTCGAGAAAAAAATGAGCGTGGGAAGGGGCCAAGTTGCCTTCTAATTTTTTGGTAATTTAAAAAGGGAACTTTAATTTCCATTCTAATGAGCCTTCCCTCGATATTCTAGGAACACAGGGTCGATATGATCACCCCTGGGAAAAAAAACAAACAAAAAACAAATAAACACGCATCCGTGATCTTTCTTCTGGGAAAAAATGGAAAATTCCACATTTTTGTAGATAGGAGCTTGAAAC
The DNA here is from genome assembly GCF_049724085.1 of Artemia sp. Qi Xiang Cuo. Taxonomy (NCBI): domain Eukaryota; kingdom Metazoa; phylum Arthropoda; class Branchiopoda; order Anostraca; family Artemiidae; genus Artemia; species Artemia sp. Qi Xiang Cuo. The sequence continues at coordinate 63,759,830 of NC_142801.1, forward strand.
CTCTACAGCAGGGTTCTCTGATACACTGAATATGATGGTGTGATTTTCATCAAGGTTCTATAATTTTTAGGGGGTCTTTCCCCCTTTTTTCGAAAATCAGCCAAATCTTCTCAGGCGCGTAACTTTTGATGGGTAGCACTAAACTTGATGAAAGTTATATATGTGAAATCAGCATTAAAATCTGATTCTTTTGATATATCTATTGGTATCAAAAACCCGTTTTCTAGAGTTTGGTTACCATTGAGCCGGGTCGCTCCTTACTTACAGTTCGTTACCACGAACTGTTTGAAAGTGTTGTTTTTTGGAGTTTAGATGGGGGAAAAGGTACCTAGGTTAGGTTAGGTTACGTATTTAATTTATGCAATGCTTTCACCCCATCCCCCCTAATGTACAAATATATAGCCCAAAATTTGTTTCTAAACTATTATATAGTCATCCTAATTTATTTTATATCATTAGCATTAACCAAACTTGACTTTTTAGAAAGGCCCATTTAATGCGAAAGTACCGAAACTTTTTCGTGTTTGACGGGGACATCCCCGCCCTTCAATCTAAATTTTTTACTTGTGTTTTATAATGCTAAACTGAAGGTATTTGTGAGTTCACTAGTGCTTGAGCTATGGTTCCTAACGGTGGTCAAGACTGATTAGAATCAAGTTAATCTAAAGACTCATCAAACAATATTAGACGGAATTCTTACCAAGATTAGAATACCTTTCCAGTCATTACAATAGATGGAACCTATTCAAGAAGAGGAAAAACAAGTGTGTCTGAACATATATCGTGCGGGAATGCCTCATGCTCTAAAATGTGCAGAGGCAGCTGCTGCGCCTAGTAGGAAAGTTAGAATCGGCGCGGAAGTTCCAAAGCAGTCTGAAAATCCTCCTCTTAATGACGCATGTACTCTGACGAAACTATTGAATTAGCTTTGGATCGAGTGTGATCGTCCGAGATCTGCTATTGTAAATCAAGTTTATTTACTTGCTAAGTGCAAGTTTGCCAAAGCCCTATCTAAACACAAATGTATAGTAAACGATCAGAAAATTCAATTAGTGAATACTGATCTAAATAGAGTGTGGGTTTATTAAGTGTATGCGAAACCGCATTAGTTTTGAAGCTGTAATCCAAGAGTTGAAGAGAAGTTCCCATTTCCCTTTCGAGTTCTCTCCTCCTGATCAAAAGCTTCAAGATAAGCTCAGCAAAGAGCTAGACAAATTTCTGAAGTTACCTGGTTCTGGTGTTTTGTTACGTAATAGCTAATAAGAATCTTACTGGCATCATCTGTAAGCTAAAGCCAAAAAAATAATGTTGATCTTTCCTGATTATTAATTTTAAAAAACATTTATTTTTCCACAAAAGAAGTTTCTTAAGGAAAAGTAAAGAGCTACATTATCCTGAAGATCAGCAGAAACAAAGTCAGATGATTTTTCAAGTATAAAACCACCATATTTTATGATAAATAAATAAATGAAACCCAAAGCGAACAGATATTATAGCAAATAACAGAGTCAAACTCAAAGCAATCGGAAAGTAAGAGGAGCAGGGTTGACGCCGTCGAGCTTTCTAACGATTAGAACATAATTTGCACTTGACTACAAACAATCTTTTTAAAAACCTGATTAAAACCTGCATGTTTTATTTCGTATGTTACAAAAGAAATCACCCTCATAACCAAGATTACTGAAAAAAAAGAACAAATGAATGTGGATTGACAGTTTAATACGTATACTGATATTCTTTCCTGAAAGTCTTAATATTTTTGGGTCTATTAAAGTAAAAAAAAGAGAAAACATATCAAATGTATTTTGTTCTTTTTAATGTAAATTACAATCTGGTCGTTACAGAAGGAACAGAGGTGCCAACCCTATAAATCTTTCTTTCTCCGCGTTTTGACTTTGACTCATTTGTTTATTTTAATTGCTGATCGTTTCGGATTTCAATTATTTACTAGTGGCGATTTATGGCAGTTACACGCTTGAAAAATTATTTGAATTTATTTCTTTTCATCTTTGGTTTAACGTAGCTCCTTATTTTACCATGAAAAACTTCTTCTGTGGAGAGAGTTTTTTTTAGTTAATAATCAGGAGAGATCAACATAATTAATTTTTCTTTAGCTTCTTTGGCTATTACATAATTTTGTATTTTCTATAGTATTTCTACTTTTCATTCTGAAGAGTAGGCTAGTTAACATTTTATTATATCATTCTCCTTATCATTATCATTTTAAACTGGTATTCCAAAATAATATCCTGCCGCCTTATTATTTGACAACACTGGTCACTTCACAAAGTCTTTGATGTTGTAAGATTTTCTGCAAAAGTGTTCTCCAACTTTCATGATGAATAGAAAAGTAATTTCTAAAGTTGCAATAAAGAGAGCTGTAACAGTTTCTCGGTGTCTTGCAAGCGACAAATTTCCCTAAGCGACGCTATAGAATATAGTTTCCCGATTACTAGTAAACCAAAAGTGTCCCGTTTCTATGGCTTTGCTAGTAAAACTTGTTTAGTAATTGAGGAAAATGATTGAACCTAATTTGAGTGCTATTTATCTCAAAAAACTTTAAAACAAATTGTAGTTGCTCCAGTATAAAATAGATTATAGGAGCGTCATATGAAACTAAGATATTAAGTAAGATATTCCGAATTACATTTATTTATTTTATTTCATAAAGACATTTAATTTATTTTTTAAACTACAAATACACAATGAGCAAGGAATTTTAAAAATTTCAGTTAAGAAATTTATCTTAACCATTTTATTTCTACCCATTAACCTTGCTAAAAATGTAGAGTAGGGAAGAGGGTGATTCTAGGCTGTGATTAAATAAAAAAAGTTTTTTTTTAACTGAAAGTAAGGAACGAAGTTAAAACTTGAAACGAACAGAAATTGTTCCGTATATGAAAGGGGCTGTCCCCTCCTCAACGCCTCGCTCTTTACGCTAAAGTTTTTTATTGTTTAAAAATAGTAGAGATGTGAGAAAGTCAAACTTTAGCGTAAAGAGCCAGGCGTTGAGGAGGGGACAGCCCCTTTCATATACGGAATAATTTTTGTTCGTTTTAAGTTTTAATGTCGTTCCTTACTTTCAGTTAAAAGAACTTGTTTTTTTTTTTATTTAATTTTTGAAGGTTTTTGAATTAATGCAGGGTTTGATTTTGGCTCACCGTACATGAATAATTAAAAAAAAATTTGTATATTAATTTTACTTTTATTTGGTTAAATGACTTTCTCGAAACTTGTTTAATTTTATTTACGAACGTTTTTATTAGTAATAAATATACGTAACTTACGAATTAACTTACGTACCGAACTTCTGTATTCATTTATTTTTAATACGTATATTAGGGGGGTCGCCCCCTAGTCAATACCTTGCTTTTTAAGCTAAAGTTCGAATTTTGTTCCAATTCTTTAAAAATGACCGCTTAATCACAAAGGCCGTTAATTAGAATAAATAGCTCTTATGAAAGTACTAAAAAATTTTTGGCTTAAAGAGCGAGGTATTGACTAGGGGGTGAACTCAATCATATATGTAAATATTTTCTGTTTGTTTTAACTTTTGATGTTGCTGCTTACTTTCAGTTGAAAAACTTGTTTTTTTTATATTTAATTTCTGATCTTTTTCTAAATAAAGCTGGGAAATCCGCTGTCCCCTTCATTGCAATGTCCCTTCCCCCATGAAAACTTTCTTCATGGAAAAAATAACCCCCGACCCCCCCCCCCCACCACTACCGGAAAAAATCCCCCCTGAAAACTTCTGTATACTTCCCAATAACCAATAGTATATGTTAACATTGGGTAAAGTTCATAACTTTCAGTCCTCCGCCCGGGGACTTCGGGGGATTAAGTCATCCTAAAAGAGATACTTATCATTTTTTTAACATGCTGAACAAAATGGTTATCTCAAACTTTTGATCGGGTGACTTTGGGAAAAAATGAGCGTGGGAGGGGGCTAGTTGCCCTCCGTTTCTTCTGGTCACTTAAAAAGGGCACTAGATCTTTTAATTTCCATTCCAATGACCCCTCCCACGATATTCTAGGAGCACTGGGTCGATATGATCACCCCTGGAAAAAAAACAAAAAAAAAACAAATAAACACGCACAAAAAATGTAAAATTCCACATTTTTTGTAGATAGGAGCTTGAAACCTCTACAGTAGGGTCTTCTGATACGCTGAAAATGATGGTGGGATTTTCATTAAGGTTCTATAACTTTTTAGGGGTCTTTCCCTTTTTTCAAAAATCAGCCAAATTTTCTCAGGTGCTTAACCTTTGATGGGTAGGACTAAACTTGATGAAACTTATATATTTGAAATCAGCATTAAAATTTGATTCTTTTTATCTATCTATTGGTATCAAAATACCATTTTCTAGAGTTTTAGTTACCACTGAGCCGGGTTGCTCCTTACTTACCGTTTGTTACCACAAACTGTTTGATAAATTTCTTTAATACACATATGGAATATAATAAAAGATTTTCATTCATTATGAAAATCTCCAATATAACAAAGATTATAGAAGCGTCATATGAAACTAAGATATTAAGTAAGATGTTCCGAATTACATTTAGTTATTTTATTTAATAGCCCACCATATCCCCGGACACATCCAATCAAAATTTTCAGATAGCCATTTTGTTCAACGTTGCAGAAAGTTCTGGAAATTAGGTCTTTGAGGATGACAACCCCCCCCCCCCAGCCCACAGGGAAAGGGTTGTAAGTTATTCCCTGGGGGCATATAAGGTGTTTATTGAAAGCGTTGTCGTAGAAACTTCAATAGGGCTCATTTGATTGGAAATTTAAAGGGCCAGTGCCTTTTTTAATAGTTGAAAGTGGTGGGAGAGAGACTATCGCACCTCTCAAGCCCACCATTTTCCCAGACACATCCAATCAAAATTTTGAGATAGCCATTTTGTTTAACACAGTTGAAAGTTCTGAAAATTAGGTCTTAGAGGATGACAACCACCCTCACAGCCCTCAGGGTAAAGGTTTTAATTTATGCCCTGGTGGCATATAAGGTGTTTATAGAAAGCGTTGTCGTAGAAACTCAAAAAGGGCTCAGTCTGTTGGAAATCGAAAGGCCTAGAGCCCTTTTTAATAGTCAAAAGTTATTCGAAGGCTTGAGATTTTTATAGTAAAGATCGATGTGGGTATAATGTATTATTTTGTTGTTGTTGTTTTTGTTTAGAACAGGGGATTTCGTATCGAAGGAGTTGTCGTAGGAACTTCGAAAAGGGTTCATTCGATTGAAAATAGAAAGGGCTGATTTCTTTTTCATAGTCGAAAGTGATTGGAGGGAAACTAGTCCCCGTCCCACGCCCACCCTCCCATTTGCCCTTTATGTTTAAAAACTAAATGTTGCCTTAAGATTGAATCAAAATGCACTGTGATAATGTTAATTCCCAATAAGGCATCTCAGCAGTATCCCAAGAACGACTGAGGGTATTATGTTAAAACTTTCGGGGCTACTTCTGCTCTTAAAATTTAACTAAATCAAAATAGCGTAAGTGTATCCATGCTAACAAAGACAGTAAACAGATTTTTTTGCGAATGGTATCAAGTTTTCCATTTCAGGTCAACTAAAGGAGGTATGAAACTATTTTAAAAGGGTGTAAGTTCTTAAATTGCTGAAAATTTGTCTCCAGCATACAAATAGCAGGCCAAACTATAAATTCATAAAAAACGAAAAGATTTAAAGTATTATTTTCTTTTTCCCTGAAAAGACTATGCAATATAAAACGAAGAGAAATTAATTAAAAAAACTTTTTCACCAAATAAGTTTTTCAAAGAAAAGTAAAGAATTCCATTAAAAAAAATGAGCAAAAATAAAATGAAATAATCTACCAAGCGTGAAACTACCACAAATCAGCATCAATGAATAAATGAAACCCAAAACGAATAGAAATTACAATAAATAAACTAATCAAACTCAAAACGAGCAGAAATTAACAAAAGTTGGGCTCAAAACCCCTGTGCCATCCCAAGGCCAGATCGTAATTTGCACGTTACTGAAAAAAATACAAATGAATGGGCATTGTCAGTTTAACATACATATACTAATATTTAGTAATCAATATGTTAATATTATTTGATTTATTAAAGTTGTAAAAGTAAAAGCATTTATATTTTTTAGTACAGTGCAAATCATGTTCTGGCCTTCGGAAGGCATAGGGGTTTTGCGTCCAACTTATGTTAATTTCTACTCGTTTTGATTTTGACTCGTTTATTTATTGTAATTTCTGTTCGTTTTGGGTTTCATTTATTCATAGATGCTGATTTGTGGTAATTTCACTCTTGGTATATTATTTGATTTTATTTTTGATTATTTTTTTTTTAATGGAGTTATTTAATTTTATTTGAAAAACTTATTTTTTGAAAAAGTTTTTTTAATTAATTACAATAAGGGAGGCAAAATGGTTGGCATGGACAACTTTTTGGCACTTCTGGGGGATCTGTTTTTATGAAAATCTCGGAGCTAAAATTATTATTTTTAGCTCCAAAGCGTGGAATTGAGGTTAAATCTAGTGTTTTGCTGCTTTGGTGATTAGGTGATGCTTTGGTGATGCAGCAATCTCGGCTGTATTTTATGCAATTTCAGTGAAATCTATACATTCTTGGTTCCTATTTTGTTCAATTTAGACCCAAAAGAAAGGCCAGCGAAGAAATCAAAATTGGACTAAAAAAAGAATAAAGGAGCGACAAAAAATATATCAGCAAAGTCTTAAATAGTAAGCATTATTTTAAGGTCAACAAAACAAAGATATAAGAAAAACCTTAGGAAAAAAGTAAGAAGCTGCTATATGAAAGAACTGTCGGGGTTCTAGCCTTAGGAAGTAGCCACCCCCTCGTGTACGTAATTTTACTGGTCCTTTTATATGTTTCCGAAGATTATAGGTGGTCCATGAGTTACCCTAGAATACAATATGATTGTCTTCTAGACATGAGATCTACACAAAATGATTACCATCGTACATAATCAAAAACTACTTCTAAGTCTTTTCAGGCGTATTTAAACATGCGCATTGTATAAATCATTGGGTTATAAAATGAAAAGTATTAAATTTTGGTGGGCATTTTAGAGTGTTTCACGGTAAGAAGGAGGGCAGGTTGTGTTCTGGTCAGCATCTTAAATAGCAAGAAAAGCAAAATTATGCTAATTTTCTTATTTGCCTAGCAGATTCCAGGGAATTTAGGTTTACAAGAGACTAATAATTCCTGTTTCAAAAAGTTGGTGAAGGAGAGAGGGGTTAACCTAGAAATACTCTGGTTTCTATAACTTAAGGATTTAGCTATATGCTCAAAAAAGAAACTGGGGCTGTGTTCATCAGGAAAAAAAAAAAAAAGGAAACAATTTCAAGCCTAATACCGCATCGTTTTGGTATATTAATATATATCGCAAGAAAAGATCAAATAAGGTGGATTCGATCCCAGACATCGTAGATAAAACAAAAACGTGCTGTTGCATTTTTCTCTTTAAATTTGGCCCCTTCTGATATTATACAACCGATAATCGAACATGATCACTTCTGGAAAAAACAAACAAACAAAAGAACACGCAGTCGTTATCCAATTCCTTAGAAAAAATACAAGTTTTCGTATTATGCACACAGGAACTTGATCCTGAAAATGGTCTTTGAATATGATGAATATGACACAGTAACTTTTATCGAGATAACTATTTTTATAATTGTTTTTACCCCTTTTACCTAAATTAAGCAAATTTTCTTAGGCTTGTAACCGTTTATGGTGAATTTATGATAGCTTACTATGTCTTGTTTGAAAAGTACGAATTTCTCAAATTTTGCAAATTAGGAAAATTATCTCAGGGACGTAACTTCAGGTACAAATGTCAGGCTTAATTAATTTTATAAATTTGGAAGCACCGTAAAAAGCCAATTCTTTAATGTGTAGAATGTAATAAAAATTCCGTTTTGGAGCTACAGTCTTAGCACTGTTGGCACTAGTCAGTCCTTATTTACAGTTATTTTACTATGATTTGTTTGATAATTTATTTTCAACTTTATGTCGGATTTCATCTACTGTAGAGGAACTATAGTTTGTTACCATTAATGTTCTGGGCCGAAGTTTGTATTCTAATAGTGATGTTAACAACTTTTGTTTCTGCTCAAGCCCCCTTTCAAGTAAAACTTGTCATTCAAAAATTTTTTCTGATGCAAACCATATTAAAGATGTTCGAAAGACGTGACTCGAGTTTCTGATGCGGGCTTTATACAAGAAGGAAATGTGATGTCACATCTAATTTGGAGCCTTTGAAGAAAGACAAAGCCGAGTTCTCACTACATCATTGCTCAAATGAAGCTAGCACTTAGTTATTATGTTAGAGGTGACACAACCCCACTCCGGCTCTCCTAATATATCAATCAATCAATCAATATCTTTATTGCCCAAAAAAACATACAAGGGTTCAATGTGGAGCAGTAGGCCAGTAAAAGTACGGTTTGACCGGGACAAAATTGCACCAAAAAGCTTTTTTACACCAAAATGTTCAGAAAAAATCACTGAACAAATTATCAAAAATCCTCTAAAATCGCCTACCGGGAAAACCTTCTGGAGCTGCTTAAAGGGGGTGGAAGGAGGCAAAAAATTAAGTATTTACATTTTTGACATTTAGGAAGTTTTTTTTACCCTAAAATGTTCAGAAAAAATCGCCGAACAACATATCCAAAATCCGCTAAAATCGCCCGCCGTGAAAACTCTCTGGGGCTGCTTAAAGGGGGTGGAAGGGGGCGAAAAAATAGATTTTTTAATTATTGACATTTGGGAAGCTTTGTTTATACTAAAATGTTCAGAAAAAATTGCAGAACAGCATATCCAAAATCCGTTAAAATTGCCCGCCGGGAAAACTTTCTGGGGCTGCTTAAAGGGGGGGGGGGAAGGGTGAAAAATCCTTTTTTCGATTTTGTTATTTCGGTACGTTTGGAGACTCGATTCTGGTATTAATCAACTCGCTGAAACTGAAAATGATGTCTTTTTTATTGTAACACTTCTCTAACTTATATTAAACTGCAAAAAATAAGATTTTAATAACTCCATTGCAAAAATAAAGGAAGTAGCTTTTCTTCCGAAGTTTTAAAGAAATATCAGATCAATGAACGCCTGAAATACTTCAAACAGCCTCCGAAAAGCAATAGAGGAAAATATGGAACTTAAAGGAGCAGAGAAGTACCTAACTCTATTTTGTTTCGCTAGTCGTCGGGAACCTGGTTATCTGATGAGAATCAAACTTGTGAAAACTAAACTTTAGAAAAAGAGAGACTAAGCATAGACGCACAGAAACTTGAATATTCTAGTCTATACGGCTCATTAAAGACTAGGTACAGTTAGGTATCGAAAACACAGGCTGCACAGCGCACACAACAGGCTCGCCATCTATCTTCGAAAGTACCTGACTGTTATATCAGCTAGTTTGGCAGACACATTATTATGAGTAAGTAGACTTGATAGACTTGATATGTTGCCTCATCCGTAGGAAGCTAAGTCATAGCTTAGGTCAATCAATATCGAAACAGAAGTTATTGTTTGAGGAAGGAGGGGATTAAACCTCCTTCTCAATTTATTTTGACATCAGAGCCATCTGTCGGTGCCTTGAAAAACGTCCACGGAGCAGATCAGTCACTAGATGTGATGTGACTACTAGCTGTCGTCGGAAAGACATGAAAGTTTAGCGGAATCGCAGCGGATGCTCATTGGAGTAGTCATTCGATGACTCGGGTATGCTTCTATTTCTTATTTAAATAACAAAAACAAGTTTTTTTTAACTGAAAGTAAGGAGCGACATTAAAACTTAAAATGGACAGAAATTATTCCGTATATGAAAGGGGCTGTCCCCTCCTCAGCCTCCTCCTTGTGTCTACTCAACCTTGCTTTACATGTGTAAACAGGCAAGGAAACAAAATGTCGCGGCTGTAGTGACTTTTGATCAGCCTCTTTACTGGAAGGCAATGACAATTGCAGACTCTGAGCCGACTAGAAGCTCTTTGAAAGACCTAGCTATCTTACTTGGAGAATTTCACGCTTGCATGAGCTTTTTGGGTTCAATCGCACACATTATGGAAGACAATGGATTAGAAGAAGTGCTTGAGCAAATTTACGCCAAGAATACAGTAAAGCATATCATGAGAGGGAAAGCACTATCTCGAGCAGTTCGTGCGCTTAATATCATTGATAGAGCTCTTGCCATTTTGATACTTGACGACAAGTACAACTTGACGGAACACAATGAAGATAGGGAATTTGAGACCCAGGAGCATATTGATGAAGCCCTTGTGATCTTCGAGGGTCTTAATGCTGGCGAGGTCTCTATAGAAGATGTCAACTCGTGCGAAGTCGTAACTAGTACTGCTAACAAACTAAGAAAGAAGAAGGAGGAGCTAAGAGGCAATCGAACAGCATACTTGTGGTTTCAGCACATGAACATGGTGAAAGTATTGCGCAATTTTACTAGAGCAGAGAGATGCGGGAACTGGGATCTGTATTTGGATAGCCTTAAACAGATACTTCCGTACTATGCGGCAGCAGGGCACAACCTGTACGCAAAGTCTGCCCGTCTTCATCTCCAGACTATGGTTGACCTGAAAGAAAACAATCCAGAGCTCTACTCAAGTTTCAAAATCGGTCAGTTTGTTATAAGAAGAAGCGATCGGTACTGGGCTGGATTGTCACCAGATCTAGTCATTGAGCAAGCTCTAATGCGCAGTTTGAAGACAACAGGTGGACTAACTCGTGGACGGGGGATCACACAAACTCAGCGTCTAATATGGGCTTTTTCGATGCCGATCTGTGCTGAAGTAAATGCCTCAATGCAAGGTCCGACTAGCCTGAGTCACTCAACAAGTGATCAACACGTCGAAACGCTCCAGTGGCGGACGAAGAGAGATACTGAAGACACGGAGGCGGTCCTATACTTTTTGCGAACCCTGGTTCCGTTCAGAGAACACGGAGGGCTCCTCAACATCGTCACCGGCGTAACTGCATCAGCTAATGTAGATGCAGACACCGCGAAAGAAGTTGGAGCCCGAATTCTAGACGAAATGACTGGGAAGGCAGCTGATTCATTTTCGTTCCGGAAGAAAGACAAGGCTGTTACAATGGCATCCAAATCAGCTGTTAACATTGATAGTGAACCGGTTGATGTAGATCAATGGCTTCTGTTCCTGCACTTAGCTACGGTAGCGAACCGGGAAGAATTTGATCTTCGAGACCTTTTGTCGTATGAGCTTTGTACGTATCCCCCATCCCTTTTTGGATCCTATGGAGCTCTGCGTCCTGCCGACAAACCATCTCTGTCAAACGCAATTCGAAAGGCTTCATGGGACCATTCGGATGAGCGCTTAGACTCGTGCCACTATGTTGTTGACGGCGGCTGGCTGCTCTAGAAATTAACTTGGCAACCCAACTCTACATTTGACTTCATTTGCGAAAGTTACGTCAAGTATGTCACCACTAGATTTGGAATAGCTTCGGTAGTTTTTTATGGATATGACAATGGTCCCTCGACGAAAGGTATGGCTCATCTCAAACGTTCCAGGGGTAAAAAGTGCCCAGTGGTAGAATTCAGTGGTACAACAAAGTTAAAAAAAATGAAGGAAGAGTTCTTGCAAAACTGCACAAAAAATTAGCAGATAAATCTAGCGATAGGAAAAAAATTGTCCTCTACAGGTTGTTTGGCACAAAAAACCTCTGCTAATACGGATGTTCTGATTGTAACAACAGCCATTCATAGAGCAAGAATTCAGTTGACGTGTCTCATCGGCAACGACACTGACCTCCTTATCCTTCTCCTCTATCATGTCGCTGCCACCCACAAAGGCCTGTATTTCAGATCCGAGGCGAAGGCTTCAAACGAACGTAAGCTGTGGAATATTCGCTCCATCAAAGAAAAACTAAGGGACATGTGTGGTGCAATTCTATTTCTGCACGCGTTCCTAGGCTGTGACACCACTTCAAGATTACAAGGAATTGGTAAATCTGTCGGACTGTCATTGTACCGGTCCAATATGTCTTTCCGTGAGGCCGCTAAGGTCTTTATGGACTTGAAAGCTACAAAAGACGAGCTCCTTGTAGCTGGTGAACAAGCTCTTTCGAGAATTCATAAAGGAAAGCCTGGAGAGACTCTCGTGTCCTTCAGACATCGTCTATTCTTGGCCAAGCTCACTTCCTCTTCCGCATTTGTCTTCCCTGATCGGATGCCTCCCACACCCTCAGCTGCAAAGTTCCATTCTTTTCGCGTGTATTTGCAGGTAATGGAATGGAAAAGCGAGGCTGCTGCGATGAAACCGGAAAACTGGGGATGGCGATACCCGGTCGATAATTACATTCCAGTAATGACGGAGAAGAAACTAGGTTCCCGAAGTCTACTTCAAATCATCTGTTGGAAATGCAAATCAGGTTGCGATACAGCCAGAGGTACTTGCCGTAAAAATGACATGCCCTGCACACTTGCTTGCGAAGAGTGCATGGGAACAAGTTGTAAAAATTCTGGACCAACATCTCTAGAAGAAGAAGCATTTTAGTGTTTTGTGATAATGGTGGTTATGCTCATTTGAAGTGCTCATTAATGAAATCATGATTCTCAATATTATGTGATCCAAAAATGATGATTATCAAAACTGAGATTTATTTATGGACATGCTAATGTTTTTGTTTTCCAACTGTAAAAGAAGCCGATAATAAGAATGATTTTTCAAGTTTCTATGCGTCTATGCCTACAGTTTCCCTTTTTCTGCAGTCTGGTCTTCACATGGTTGATTCTCATTGGATAACCAGGTTTCCAACGATTAAGGAAGCAACAAAGAGTGGGGTACTTCTCTGCTCCTTTAAATTGCCGTTCGAGATTTTCCTGTGTTGCTTTTTGAAGTATTTCAGGCTTCCATTGATATGATCTTTCTAACGCTTCGGAAGAAAAGCTATTTCCTTTATTTTTGCGATGGAGTTATTAAAATCTTATTTATAGTTTAATGTAAGTTACAGACGTGTTACTGTAAAAGTAACATCATTTTCGGTTTCAGCAAGTTGATTTATACCAGAATCAAGCCGCCGAACGTACCGAAATAACAAAAATCGAAAAAGGGATTTTTCACCCCTTTCACCCCCTTTAAGCAGCCCCAGAAGGTTTTACCGGCGGGCGATTTTAGCGGATTTTGGATATGTTGTTTAGCATTTTTTTTTAACCTTTTAATGGAAAAAAAGCTTCTAATGGGAAGTGTCAAAAATGTAAATACCTAATTTTTCGCCCCCTTCCAACCCCTTTAAGCAGCCCCAGAAGGTTTTCCCGGCGGGCGATTTTAGCGGATTTTGTATATGTATTTCAGCAATTTTTCTGAACATTTTGGTGTAAAAAATCCTTTTGTTGCAATTTTGTCCGGGTCGACCCACTTTTCTCCGTACTTTTACTGGACTATAGATGAGAAGACAAAAAAGAAAAAAAAGAAAGAAGAACACACTCAAAAAGAAAACTATACTACCAAGAATAGATTCAAATATTTCAACTAACACATAGCAGGATGGAGGCTGTTTGTTCTATCAAGCCTAGAAACATAGCGACCGCGGCACTACTCAGCCACGGTCAGTGACTCAGTTAACCCGTGGGCTGACACTGGTCTTTTGATTCTAGCCCATAGAGGTATACATGAGAGAAATTTTGTGAAACGAAAATACATAGATCTAATAGTCTTTTTATCAGTAGCAGTAAAAATATTCCAAAATGGAGTCAATGCGGGGACATGAGGCATCGCAAAATTGTTGTCGACACGGGTGAGAATACGCCTGCTGTAGCAAACTTCACAGCAAACTAGCACACCTAACGCTTTTCTAAGTTTCTCACTTAGATGAGAGATAAAGAGAGCCCTTGTCGTTTTTACGTTATCCCTTATCGGGAGACCGAGCTACTTAATACAAGAAGATAACTGAACTCTCTGATTTCCTAACTATACGCATCCAGCATCACCAACAGATTTTTTTCAACATTCAAGATTCAACAACTTTACAAAAAATGATTCATGCCGGCTTGACGACCGGTTACAAAAAAAGCACATATATGCTTGAAAAACGCAACCAGAACACATTTACTAAATTATAAAACTAACAAACTCAGCACTGAAATAAACAAAAATAAAGAACAATAAAAAAAAGAGATAATAATAATAATTACTGAATAATAAATTATGAGAAAAAAAATAAATAAAAAAATAAACAATAAAAAAAAATAATATAATAAAACGATTATATTAATAACAGAAAAAAAAACAAAATTACTTAATTTGTCCTCTCTCGTCTTCCCGAAAGCAAGGACCTCGGTCTTCGAAGCATAAAAATTAAAACCAATTTTGGCATATCTCCTACTAAGCACAGAAAAATTCTCCTCAACAGACGATACACTTCTACTTAAATTCAGAATATCGTCAGCGTAATTGAGTATGGAGAGTTCCAAACCTTTAAAGACAAAACTAATTCTAGCCATTTTCTGGGGTCCAACCACACTATTATTATACAATGGTGACAAAGTTACACCACCCTGGCGGATTCTTTTCCAAACTCGAATTACGGCTTTACACATTACGCAACCCTGACGAGTAGGTACTTTCACGACAACACATAATCTCGCATATAGATTTTTAAATACCTGCACAACTGAATGACTGAGACTTCACTGCTGCGCACTATACAGCAAGTTCGAATTCACACTAGAATCGAAAGCACGAGAGACAACATGAGCCGCAAGGACGAGAAACTCGCCACTATTCTCTTTATCCATCAGAACGTTGGCAAGTATATAATGCACGTGTTCCCAACTATAGCCCTCCTTAAATCCAAACTAATTGTCCAGAGTTAAACAAACCTTATTTATGTCCTTAATCACTAGTAACTCCAGCAAATTACACAGAACAGAAAAATCTGTTACAGGCATATAGAAACAATATTGCTGGGTATCTTTATCTTTTTTAGGAACAGGAGTCAATGTACCAACACAAAAAGAATCAGGCTCGCTGGTGAAATAGTTGATCCAGTCACTCTCACTTGGAATTTCTGAAGCGATACCTTTTGACTTTTCCCCCAATGAATCTCCAAATTTCATTTGGGTTAGTTGCAAGACGCCCGCTCCTGCAGTCAATAATCTCAGCTTTGTGATTGGCAAGACACTTAGAAAAACGACGTTTGGTATATAACCGTATGTCATTAACGGTGCCAGATTTCTGCCAGTCGCAATCATTCCGTATTTGGTGCCAAAACTTTGAAGATTTGCAACTTTGCTATAAAGCCGGATTTATCGACCAGCCAGGTATATCTGAACCTCGAACGAACTTCACGTAGAGGAGCGGTGCAACGCTCAGCACAATGCATTGCATGTGTAATCTCACTGCGGTAAATGTTGATTAGAATATTTTTTCTCCGATTCGGTGAGGTCTGAGGATTGTTGCAGCAGTTGGAAAGTGATCTTAATTTTGTCAAGTGTGGCATCAAGCTCTGCTTTGTATACAACAGCATTTATTTTCTTCCAGTCACATTTGAATTCCCACTTCCGTTTCTTTTCATCTTTTTTAATGAGAACTATTTGTAATATTTGAACTATAAAGAGTAATATGAGATCTTGAGTGATCTGGCACCGAGAGGTCACAGTTCACGTCCCCGGCGAGGATACCACGATGAGATGCATAGGCACACTGCTGCAGAGATTTAGAAAACTTTATTGTTGCACGGGAGAACATTTCTTCGGAAGCAAAGTTCTTGTAATCAGTTGATAAGTAGCAGAAATATACTATCAGATTTGCAACTTTTATACCAAGGAAACACTCGTTCTCGACAAATACTGATGCCAAAAGGTGAAAACTGATTAGCATCGCTAGTCCGCTGGGAGGTCTTCCTCTGCCCGAATTCTTAGCTGGCACCCCGTAAAGGCGAGTTTTTTATTCACTTTTAACAAGGAAATCCAGTCGGCTGAAAGGAAATGTTCTTGTAGACAAAAAACGTCATTGCTAAACATCAAGCTTTCAATCAGTGGGGGTTTATTGACTACACCACCATTCAGATTCCACGAACACACTTTTAGCTCAGAGTTGATCATGGCTTTATCATGTGCTTTCTGGCTACGGGGCACTTATCACTGTAGCACGGATGGTCTATCTGCTTTGAGAGAGCACGCTTCAGTGCAGCATTGTAGGGTTTATCTTTATTGTTCGAATGGTTGCCACTACAACGGGAACAGCGAATAGCGTTTTTGCAGTCCCTAGCAGCGTGACCGTACTCTTGACACTGAAAAAAACCTCATTGGCAAATACCGATACGAGTCTATTTAGAAGCGCTCATACCCCAGAGTTATAGAGTTGTTCATTGCTACTTGTAAATCGTCCTTACTTTCAAAGACAAGCTTGTATGACCGAGTTTGTCGAATTCTCTCGGCTTTCATGCAGCGAGTTTCAGGCCTGTAAAAAGAGGGAGGGGGGTAGCCTATGGGCCTCGAAAGGACCCTGCCAGGTACCTTGAAAGTACCTCACGGAAAAACAGATCAAAACTGAAACATCAAAATTGAGCCTCAGATCAGGCCCATTAACAATTACAACATGAGCGTGCCCAGGGACACGATTTGCGAAAGGGAAAAATAACCCAAGGTTTGGGTTTTTCAATATACGAAAGACATCTCAACTTTATGAAACTGAGCAAATAGCTCAAAGTTACGAAAGACTATCACCTAGACTTATTAATATTATCAGAAGTGTGGTAGACTGGTACATGAATTAGGGAGATAGATGCCGACCATACCATCATACACAGTTGACCAGAAAATACGCAGGAGTTTGGGGTTGCCGTGATGATATCAACGAAAATTCAAAAGTAGATCCAGAAACGGACACCTGTATCCCCATTAATATTAATTGCAAGATGTCTGGGAACTCATACAGAAATATCAGTCGTTTTCTGCTGGGCTCCCAAAAATAAAGCCACTAATGAAAACAAAGACGAGTTATACTGATCACTTCAAGTCGCAGCCAAAGGTATACCGAGTCTTGATGTTGTGTTCTTACTTGGAGACTTGAACGCCAAGCAAGGAAGCGTGTGTCTCTTTAAACGCTAAATAGAAAAAAACTGATCCTTCCACCCATAAGTTCTAGTGCAACATGTCTGGGTCAAAGGTATGAATGCGAGGAGCTTCCGATTGATTTTAACCCTTCAAACGACCTTGTAATTGGTGGGCATCTGTTTCCTCTCATAGATGTGCACAAGTTCCAGTGGATATCACCAGGTGAAATGACCATAAAAATAAGATTGACTACTGCCACAAAACTATAAAGCGGCGATCAAGCCTATAAGACATGGGTCAGCAACCTTTTGTTGTAGGACAAAATTTTACGTGGGGATATTACGCGGGCCGCACTTAGATCACACGTCATTACACTGTAATGTAGCATTGTAGGTATACCCTAAACATTAGAGTATATTTACAATATTTATATACAAATATAGAAACACCGAATTTTTCTTTCCTTAAAAGCTATCTTAAGTGTGATATCATTTAGCAAATCTATCGCGGTGATTTGCAAATCACTTGGTACATTATTGACATCCATTGTAAAGAAGTTTTCGAAAATATTCATGTTACGTGAGATCTTTCTGAAATCAGCAAACCGATTTTCAAACTCGGTTTGAAGTTGTATTAATGCGCTGTTCATTTTAGCATTTTCCCAAGCAAAATTTATATCAGCTTCTTCTACTGCTTTCTTGCAATTTGGAAAATGATCAAGCTCAATATGCTTGATATATAATGTTAGTTGCATTTCAAATGGCTTAATATCTGAATACATCTGGTATATAAGTTTATTTTTTGCTTGTAAACGTGTACTGAGTAGATTCAGTTCTCGAATCAAATCACTTAAAAACCCAAGATCTATAATCCGCTGGTTGTTGTAAAGTTCGGGTATTACTTTTACTTTAATCTCCATGAAGTTACAAATTTCTTTCTTTAAATAAAAAAAAATAGTTGAAGTACTGATCTTTGGCTTAGCCATCTTACTTCACAGTAATATATCAAGTCACTATATTCAGCTTCCACATCTTCCAAAAACTTTAAACTGGCGGTGAATAAGCCTATTTTTTCTTATAAAATTAGTAGCATATATAACGGTATCCATTATTTTCCTGCACGATAAAACCTTGCAACACAATGCTTCATGATAGACAATACAGTGAAATGTATTTGGAGCTTTAGGTCCAGACTCTAGAAGTTTGCTCTTGACTCATCCAAAGACACCTTTATTGTGACCGCTCATGTTTATCCGTCGTTCATGGTGATGCTGTTTAATTCATCCCAGTTCAAGGCCCATGAACCTAGAGCTTGTTCCAAGTGGTGAAATAAATCCTCCCCCTTTGTAGTTCCACTAAGACCGCATATTTTAAATAACTCCTCATATAAATGGACGTATGCATCAATCCCTCGTACAAATATTAGGAATTGTGACGTATCCCGCACGTCCGTACTTTCGTCCATCGCAAGAGAGAAGTACGTAAAAGACTGCGCTATGTCCTTAAGTTGTTCACATAAGTTAGCACCCAAGTCTTCGTTGCGGCGGGTGCAGGTTCTAACAGCGAGATTAACGTTTTCAAAAATATTTTTCTAATCCAGGCGTACTTCCCCCGAAACAGCTAAAACACACTCTTTGACAAGTTTGTTGTTGGTAGATGGGCAACTTTGCTCTGCTATTATTTCTCCCTCTTCGTAGCTGGCATGTACACCTAATTTGCTCCTGTCTGTCACAACTTTAAAGATCTTCTGCTGATTCTTGATTGACGATTTCAAGTTAATGATTTTGTTTTCTTTTTATATTCACCTTCCAAAACAGTCAAATTTAGTTTTGTGTTCAGTATCGTAATTTTTTTTCAAGTTATATTCCATTACTATGGAAATACTATTTTGGCAAATTAAACAAAAAGGTTTTTCTTTAACTTCAATAAAACAAAAACATTAATTTGTCCATGCTTCATTAAAAATCTGTCTTTCATCAACGATCTGTTTTTTAGAAGCCCTCTTGGATGCATAATTCTGAAAAAATAAGAAATAAATATAGGCCTATGTATATTTATTTGTTTTTACGGAGCTTACCAACTAGTCTATCCCAGCCTCTTTGGCATTGCTTCATTTCTGAGGGATTGTCTTGTTGTTTGTTATAGCAAGTTAATTGATACAGTCAACTGTGGCACTGGCAATTGTGGTAACATGTAGTTGGGGTTTTAGTCGCAATCAGTCGCAGTCACAAGTATATGCAGTTGCAGGTAGTCACAAATTCAAATATTTAAAGCAGTCACAGCTTGAAAAAGTCACAATATCAGTAGTACTAATTGCATAAGTAATAGTTGTAGTAGCCCTCAAAGGCTTAATTTATTGCTTTCAGCTGTTCCTCGGATATTGTTCATATGTCCTTTTGAATACCTGGGTGCATAGAGTGCATTTTGATTTTGTTCAATATGCACTGCAATATCCCCTAATATTTTCACTTTAATACCCTTAGCCATACCATTCTAACATCCATATTTAGTTATAAATCCCCCATCAACAAGTTGTGAAGTTTCAACTTGATACCTTTATCTGTTCCTTAGATGTTTTAATATGCCCTTATCACAAACTTGGATGGACATAGTGTCTTTTGATTTAGTCCAACATCCACAATAATATGCTCTGAAATTTACAGCGCACCCCCTTTTTTTCCTGGCATGTTGCACATACACCCTTTTCACAATCTGGATATATATTGTACCTTTTGATTTAGTTTTACTTCCCCTCTAGTTTCCCTGGGGGTTGAAACTTAATACATTATTCTGTTTCTGAGACATTGGTTCTATGGTCCTTTGACAACCTGGATGTACTTAAACCCTTGGATGAAAATTATCTTTAGAAGAAAAAAAAACTACCCTCGGTTTTGTAGATGGGTGTCATCTGTTACATATTGGACTCTCTCCCTGTGTGTCTGGTCTGGACTGGTCTTGATGGTTGAACATCAAACTAACTATGCTAGATGGTGCTTACAGATTTTTCCGAGAATGCTAGATGGTGCCCCCTTTCTCTCCGTTGTATAGTTTGTAATACAGTCCGCCAGGTGCGTTGCAGCGAGGATCTTGCGGATTGCCACCAAGACGCTTCGAGAGCCTTATGCGGCCCGTGGGCTGCGGGTTGCCGACCCATGCTATAGGATATTTGGGCCTATAGAGGTGCTGCTGAATCAGATTATACCCTATGATACCGAAATTATGCCTAAAATTAAAGAAAATATACAACAAACGGGCATTCCCCAACCCTGGGTTTGACTCTAAGAACCCTCAAAAGACGACATTAAAACAAAAATTTACAATACAGCTCAGTAACAGATTAGAGGCCATATCCATATCAGAAGAGGCTGGATGTGAAACAGTATGGGAAGCTATGAAAAACAGCTACCATGAAACAACTAAGAAACTTTTGCCTCCCTTTGAATCTCAAAAGACCGGTAGCTACCAAACCAAACTTAGTAATAGAAGAAAGAAGAAGATGGGAACATCTATTCTCAACCAGCAAGTCCCTTATCATTATTTTTTTTTAGAATGAGCAGCAGAGGGCTCTTTTCAAAGCTGATAAGAGAAGTACCCGAGCTGATCAAAGAAACTTTCTGAAGAGTAAGGAACTGCAGGCACAACAGTTAGCAAAAAAAGAAGCCTTCAAAACCGTGTACAGAATCACCATTGATATTGTAGGAACATAACCAGAAAATCTACACGACCCAGTCAGAGATCTATAACCGATTCTGGTAACAGAACTGATTGCGGTCAACGTAGTATGGGCAAATTATTTAAAAAACTTACTGAAGAGATAACCAGCAGATAACCCCGTGACGTTTAAGATGTCCCATCTTCCCCTTAAATATCAGGACAAATCCACCTTCCGCAAGTGAGATCCTAGATTCAGCAATGAAATTGAAAAACAGAAAATCACCAGGACTGTACTGCAAATCTGTAGATTTACTCTTAACCTTTAGTCTTTACTCTTCGCTTGTATTCGTACCCCGGCCAAAGCACTATTGGATATGAAATACCGAACATTCTTCGGGACTTTCAAAAAAGGATGCACTACTGTCCCAGGAGCCTGGTGGGGTATAAATCTACTGTTGACACCTGTGAAGATACTCTCTCCTATTATCCTTTAGAGTATCTGAAAATAGCACCTTCGAAACCTCCAAGATTAATTATATAGACTCCGGCCAAACCGCTCGTGCACGGAAGCTATATTTACAGTTAGATTTCTAACTGAGGAAACAAGTGAGTGGCGTTTAAAGATTTATAAGATCTTTGTGGACTTCAAGGAGATCCTTGACTCCCACTGATTGTAGAAGTCTATGTAAGATTTTCATCCATTACTGAATACCTGATAAAATATTAACGATTACTATCACCATGCATAAGGGAATCAATTGTTGTGTAGCAACTGATTCAAGACAACAGAGGGTCAAACCGGTTTCTTTTGAATCCTGTCAGGAGTAAAACAAGGGTATGGTCTATACCCATTACTTTTAGTGATAGTTATTGATTCCATCCTGTGAAACAAAGAGAATGGAGGCATCAGATTAAGCCTAGAAGTCCAGTTCAGCGATATAGAGCCAAAAATATTTATCTACAGGTGAATGCAGAAAAAAAATTTCATGGTAACAAGTAACCTTCCTCAATCCATCAAATGTGGTGTGAAATTTGAAAGTTGACAAGTTGTCCAGTTTACATATCTGGGAATCATCATGAAGAATACTGGCTCGATAGTGAAAAAAGTGCTCATTAGGAAAGGACGAGCAAACAGTGCCTTCAACGAACGAAGTCAAGTATGGAGATCTCAGAAATTTTCTCTACGTCTGGAGCTGTGCCTTTTCATCAGTAATGTAATGTCAATTCAACTTTATGCCGTCGAAACATGACACCTGAATCAATTGGTTACAGAAGACATCAAACCAGTCAATCCCTAACATTAAGTGACAACCTTAGGTGACCGATAACATTAGACCTCGACGACATATTTTTGGTACACATCCTCCGTAAGGACGACCATAGACTCACAAAAGCTTCCTTACATTGGCAACTACCTAGAAGTCGTAGGCAGGAAAGACCAAGAAATACACTGCAACGGATCTTCCCGAGGGATCTACACAACCTGCACACCCTTGTTCAACCAGAATGGGAGAACATAATTGCAGCAGAAGACCTGAGGAATAACTGGTGACTCCTCATTGATTCTCTGGGTGCCTTAGAAAGCACATGTGTTCTTACGGTCTAATTCGAAGGTGATAAAACAAAATAGTTTATTTTGTTGCAGTATGGAACTAGAATGAAACAAAACTAAGTAGAAGTAGGGAGCGGATTTCGGCCGTTATTAATTGCATCAACAAAAGATTAAAAAAAATACTATAAAAATACTTTTAGGGTTTTCCATAAAAAATATCGCCAAGGAATACTAAAGGAAATTGCAACGGAATTGATAAAGTTTTTATGCCAGAGAAACAGAGTTTACTTTAAAGCAATCTGGTTGTGCTTTCTTTTTACTGGCTCAAAAGTTGACATTGCAACAACAAGTAAATACAACAACGGGTTAGATAGTCGTGATTATTCGACTTCCATTTCTGATAAATGCTTAAGCAACAATCTAAATCGCCTACGAAACAGGACATGCTTATGTCGTAAATATAAACCTATGGAATGAAAGCAGACCTTTCTGCACCAAAGGAGACTAATCTTTCTTTTTTTCCAGTTGATTTGTACTCAAAGATCATAGCGATTCGTGTTTGTGATAATATTTAGGTTTTCCTCTATTTTATCCTAAATTCTATAAAAAATTCTCTCCTAGGCGATAAGTTAGCTTGTCAGCTTTAGCGTCTCTGAAAGCGATTTTTTATGAAGGCAGATAAAGTTTTTAGTTGTTGAATACGCCATTGAAAGTTTTTCTTTTTACTACTCAAGAAACCACTTTGGTCAGACATGCCTTTCCATAAGAAATTACTGGAACAAGCCAGATTGAAAAGCTGTGGGTTTCGTACCTTGATTTTTATGTTAGGCTATCGATTTGCTTTCTTTTTAAAGGGAAAAGGTGGTAATTGACATTCTAAACTTTGTCATAGATATTCAGCATTGCAAAAATACTAAATTATAATAAAAATGATTCCATATCTAAATATAAATAGCGTAAAACAAAGCCAGGGTCAAAATTTTAACATTTTCCTAGTTAAATTTCATAACAGTCAACCACAACGCTCTGACCCTGACAGAAGGAAAAAAAAAACAGCTAATACAAGCTCAAACCAATACTTTAAAGAATATTGAAGCGTTAATAAAGTAGCGTTTTCTTAAAAGCACAGAATTTGAGCTGTATAAAACTTCTGTATTAAAGGCACATTTTTAGTTTCTTTTTCTAGAGTTGTATTGTTTAAGAGTAATAACATGTAATAATTTACCATAGTATTTAGTTGTAAATTACCACCATTTACAAAAACCAACCACAAAATTTTAAATAGTCACGAAAATCATACAACAGAGGATGCTGTATTAGCAGATAATTATAAATAATATTGAAAAGAAAAAGTTAATTGCAATTTTTTTATTGAAACTGACTTTTGAGCCAGATCAGTCCAAAATTTATTGCCCCTGGAAGAACATTACTCTTTTGCTTGGGCTAGTTCAGCCCCTTTACTTAGACCTAAATTCTTAAGCTCCTTCCCTGGTATCTGTACTTCGTTCATTCTTTTAGCATACTCCCATGTTTGAGAACTCTTTTCAAAGAGGGGGTGGGAGGGCCTATCGGCATGCTAGAACCTCAGGGGGATGAATTACTTTTTATGTCAAAGCTTTGCGTCAGAATACCCTTTGAAGATTTTAATAGGGGGCTATTACTTTCTTGAGAGGTCCGTTGCATTGCCACCCTTTTTTGCCCTGCCTTTATCCAAGGTTACACCCCATTTCGCTATTCCATGCATTTCTCTTAGGCTAATTTATACTCCAGTCCTTAATTTTAACTGGATGACCCTAAAAAATTGATATCCCCTGGAAGAACATTACTCTTTTGCCTGGGCTAGTTCAGCCCCTGTACTTAAACCTAAATTCTTAAGCTCCTTCCCTGGTATCTGTACTTAGTTCATTCTTTTAGCATACTCCCATGTTTGAGAACTCTTTTCAAAGAGGGAGTGGGAGGGCCTATTGGTATGCTAGGACTTAAGGGGGTCTGAATTACTCTTTATGTCAAAGCTGTGCATCAGAATACCCTTTGAAGATTTTAATAGGGGGCTATTACTTCTTTGAGAGGTCCGTTACATTGCCACCCTTTTTTGCCCTGTCTTCATCCAAGGTAACATCCCATTTCGCTATTCCATGCATTTCTCTTAGGCTAATTTATACTCCAGTCCTTAATTTTAACTGGATGACCCTAATAAGGTCAAAGTTTTACTCATTGGTAAGTATGTTCGTCAAAAATCCCTTTTCAGCACCATTCCAGAACAAAAACAAAATGGCCTACGAAACAGGACATGCTTATGTCGTAAATATAAACCTATGGAATGAAAGCAGACCTTTTTGCACCAAAGGAGACTAATCTCTCTTTTTTTCTGGTTGATTTGTGCTCAAAGATCATAGCGATTCGTGTTTGTGATAATATTTAGCTTTTTCTCTATTTTATCTTATATTATATAAAAAAGATTCTCTCCTAGCTGGTTAGTTAGCTTGTCAGCTTTATCGTCACTGAAAGAGATTTCTTATGAAGGCAAATAAAGCTTTTAGTTGTTGAATACGCCATTGAAAGTTTTTCTTTTTACTTCTCAAGAAACCATTTTGGTCAGAATTTTAACTGGATGACCCTAAAAAGATCAAAGTTTTACTCATTGGTAAGTATGTTGGTAAAAAATTCGTTTTCAGCACCATTCCAGAACAAAAATAAAATGAATACTTTTTTTTCTTTCTTTTCAATTAAAAATAGAAACCGATCCGTTCAAGACAAGCTGAAAGAAGAAAACCTTTGAAAGACTTTATCTACTTGATCTTACTCAATCTGCTAATTAGCTTCTTGATGAAACTATAAGACTATAAACTATATATCATTTAATTATATTTTCTCTTTTTTTTTACTTTTTTCTCTTTTTTTCTGGTACGACTAAATTGGAGTACATTGTCGCACACCTGCATGGAGTAATAACAATAGCATCTTATTACTTTACACTTAGCTTATAAGGGGAAAATAAGAATTTGTTCAGGGAAGCCAAGAGACGAAAAGCTTTGATTTATTTAATTGCTTGATCTGATCGTAGCTGCTGCTTAATTCCAAAATCTGACGGTAACGGGAATAATTTTTTTTAGCTAGTTGCAACTGAATTTGAGCATATTGTTTTGTCTGTGCACAAAGTGAAGTTTCTAGCAAATAAAATTGAAAATGTGCACAATAGGTAAGGTAGAATTGTTCAAGAGAATCAAAGAGATGAAAATTCTCGGTGTATTTGATCGGCAAAAGCTGAGTTGATCTGCTGTTTACTTTCATTACCTGACCGTAATAATTATCAGTATTTTTTTCTTTTAATAGCTAATTACAAATAAACAGGGCACATTGTTTTACACTACAGGAAGTGACGATACTGGCCTATAGAACTTGAAATAGCCTTTAGCGGAAAGAAACATTTCTTTCTAGATAAGCCAAGAAAAGCTTTGACAACTTTATATCGTTTTAAGTATACAGAGTCGCTCTTTAATTCTCTCGTTTTTCTGATCCACGGGTCGATCTCACAATTTTTATTCTTTTAATAATCAAAAGCTACACCAAAGAGTCTGGGTAATTTACAAGAGTGGAAACCGGAAAAAAATGACTAGAAAAAAAACGACCAGAAAAAATAACTGGAAAAAATGACTTAGAAAAAACGACTAGGAAAAAAATGACTGGGAAGAAAAAGACTGGGAAAAAACGATTAAAAAAAACGACTGAAAAAAAATGTCTGGTAAAAAACGACTGGAAAAAAATGACTGGAAAAAAACTACTGGAAAAAAAAATTACCCGAAATAAACTGGAAGAAAAAAATACAAAGAAACGCCAAATGCTAGATGGTGTTGTTTTTTGTCGACACTAGTGCCTGTTTCCACTCTTATATATTACCCATACTCTTTGAGCTACACAATGTGTGTCACAGTTACATACAACTTTGTTCTACTTAAACTACATCCAAGCTCGTCTTTTGAGATGGCAAGCGTGTAGGATATGATTTTTTTTCGGTCGCTTATATTGATCAGTTTGTTTCCAGTTCATGAAAATATCTTAGACCATATAATGGTTTGTATGCAGGAAGGGAAAGTTCTACTCAATGAACTTAAAAATAGTCTAAATAACAAATATTGTCCTAAATAAGCCAAAATAAGAAATTTCTTCCTATTTTATAGTGTATGCATATAGATAAGTAATTGCAATATGCTATTGCTTTTTTTTAGATGATCAAAAATAAATTTAAGGCAAATTATTGTGTTCTTCAGCTTAATAAGTGAAGCCTTGAGAAGGAGCCAGTCCCCTCCTATCCGGAATAATATCCTTTTGTTTAAATTTTTAATGTTGATCCTTACTTTCAGTTGAAAAAACTTGTTTTAATTACAACTAAAAAAATTGTTTATCAAACAATTCAGTTACGTTTGCAAGTCTAACTATTTCATCCATGCCAAAAATTTATAAATGATAGTGTTTTCTTTCATAAATGACTATGATGTAGGAAGAACAGAACTTAAGAATAAAACACAGTGATTTGGATGAAAAACATAATTAAAATTATTTTGGACTATTGGCAGTCCTTTGGATATGGTATTTTGATATAGGGCTTGCCTATGTGTTTTTTCTGCTTTGTTGAGCAACCTTCCTTGGTAATGTCAATCTGTTCACCATTGTTTTTGCCCATGCCCAGAACTCAATCCACAAGCTTCAGACGAACCTGGATAGGAGCGCCCGACTGTCTCCCTCAAAATTTCCTTCTTCATGGTCAGTAAATCTGCAAGACAGAAAGTGACTGGACGGTGACTGAAATTAACAGTAATCGTTCCGTATGTGTGCATACTACTCTTTGTATCGCCAAAAGAAAGGTGTCACCAGTATCTCCAATAAATTTATCTTCTAATACACATATTTGAAACTGCTAAAAAAACAAACATATTATGGTTTTTGCCTTTGCACCATTCGAAGGTCTGCCATATCCAAAATACTACATCAAATAGCACGTTTTGATTGTAATTTCAGATAACCTTAGTCATCAAAATTTTTCTGAATATAAAAATGGGAGACAATAAGAACTCCGCACAAATGTATTTTAAAAGAGTGAGGGAAATGCTAGGCACTGATATTTCCCTGTTTGAAACATAAAGAATCTTTGTTTTAGGAGAAGCTGGTGCTTTTCAATATATGATGTATCTGATCCAAAAACGAGGTCAATTTGGAAATAAAATTTTTCCTCATTGATGTTTTATTGCGTCATTAGGTATTTTACGGATTTCTGCTTACGGAAAAAGAAAAAGAAGGGAAAAAAGAAATCGCTAAGACCGTCCAATTTTATCTTTATTTTTTTCAAAAAAGGAATCACTACTGGAGAAATGAATCTGCAGTAGACGAATGTCGTCGACTCTATTTATAGCTTTATTTTTGAAAATGAAACTGGGGTGTTCACGTGGCACCTTTGATCGGGTAATAAGAAGCTCCTTTGTTTTCGAACCATTGAAGTTGATCATCCATGCATCAGATCACTTTTAAATTTTAAAAAGTCCATCTGTAGGGAAAGGGAGGCTTGTGTTGGGTCTTCGTGTTTTGGACGGCTGAGTGTGTCGTGTATCGTCGGCAAATTTATGCTGAGAGCTTTCGAGGTTGTCTCCCATGTCGTTTATGTAAATGAGGAAAAGCATAGGTCCCAAGACACTGCCCTGGGGAACCCTTGCTGTCAATGAATATTCGCAGGAAAATACCTGTTGAGGACAACCCGCAGTGAACGATCAGAAAGAAAGCTCTCAATTACTTTTAACAGATATCCACAAACACCGTACGCATGGATTTTCTTTAACAGATCACGGTGTCATACTGTGTCGAAAGTTTTGGCAATTTTGAATGAAAATAGCCTAATTTCGTACTCTATTGCCAAAAGTTCAATCCACTCCTCATGCTGGCCGCTATCCAGTCTAATGTTGAGCGTTGCTGGCGGAATCTATATTTGCGATCGTCTAGAAGATCGTTTGATTCCAAGAACGGTTGAAATATTTTATTACAGACGCTCTCATAGACTTTACCAACGCAGGACAAGAGGTTAATAGGCCTATAGGAGCCACGCTCGTGGGATCACAATCTGGCCTTAGGTTAGATATAACATGGGTGGACTTCCACGGTTGTGGAAGCTTCTGAAGCAAAAGCATATCAGGAAAACCAATGAAAAAGCTCCAGCTAGTTCAGCAATGCAGGAAATGAGGACAAAATTTGATAGGTTGTCAGGATCTGTGGCTTTGGTCACATCAAGATGCCAATATGAAGGATCTTAGGAGCAGAAATATTCCCACGATCAATGACAGTATTGGTTCAGTTGGAAAAATTTGGCACTTCTCTACCGTCGTCGTCCAGATTAAAAAATCTGGCAAAGGCCTTAGCAAGAGCTTCAGCCTTTGCCTGTGGATCTTGCACCACAGTCCGATTAATCTATAGGATAGAAATTGAAATCCCCTTGGAAAACGGTAAAGCCTCCTTGACAATCCTCCACCAACTCTTTGCTGAAGCATGTCGAAACTTGGTGACGTACTGAAAACAGGACTTCCAAATCGCATAAACTTCATCTTTATGCGTGTTGATGAATGCAATTCTGTCCTCTTCAATCTTTGAAAGTTGCCATCGCTTGTATGCCTCCTACTTTGCTCGGATAGCGTTCTTACACTGGGTTTTGAACCAAGGCTTGTCCTTACTTGACACCTGGATCCACTTTGAAGGTATGTTTTTTCTCGACATAGTCAACTCTGGCCTGCTAGTGCTTCTCTGGGTCTACAAGGAGGAAGGATCTCCACTTATCAGAACAAAGAGTATTTCTCGAGCTATCCCAATCACCTCATTTTATTGACAGATTATTTGCTCATTCTTTATTGGAGTGGATTATGAAGGTTTCCAAATGTAATGCCAGCAACGTGGTCACTTTTGAAAGTATGAGCGTCTACCTTAAAGGAGTCAGAGTGATCTGTAAGGAAGAGGTCAAGACAAGACGATCCATTTGGGCCGAGATGTGTGTCAAAATCTACAAGCTCGTCCAGCCCACAAGAGAGAGATAGATCATACAGGTCCTACCCTCCTTATCAGTATTTCCGCTGCGAAGTCACACGCTATGACGGACGTTTACATCCCCATGAGGGATAATGGCAGACTTAGCGTAATTGCCAGGAATACATTCGAGTTAGGCTTCAAGGTCGCTGGTAATTTGGCAAGTTGAAGGGTTGTACACGGTACCAACAAACACAGACTTATTTAGGGGGGGGGGGGTCACCCTAGCCCAGAAAGCTTCTTTACCTGCTGAATCTGGTATATATAGGCATGAATATGGTATGTGACTCTGAAGATAAACAGCAACACCTCCTCTTTCGTATTTCGTGCCGTCACTATGTTTGCGATCTCACCTGAGAGGCGTTTATGCCTGAATGGTGACCTCACTGCTCTGTATTTCATGGTTGGCATTGGTCTCAGTGATACACATGGTATATGGTTTGATACAGTTCACTAATTATAGGAACTGGTCAAACTTAGATCTGAGACCACGTACATTTCAGTGGGCTACCGTAAATAGGTCTGTGTATAAGGTCCTTGGACGTGTTACAGGTCTTCTGCAAAAGGGCTATTTGGTCAGAGGCTTTGTATTTTTGTCAAGCATAACACTGTAAAAGAAGCTTTGCTTCCTTAAACTGAAAACATTCAAATGAATTTACTGAAAACAAATATTCATTGTCACTTTAATATACATATGCTGATACTTATTCCTAAAAATCTTAATAAATTTTTGATTTCTTAAAGCTATAAAAGTGAAAATATTTAAAAGGATTTTTTAGGAAAGTACAAATTATATTTTGGTTTTTAGAAAGCATAGGGTTTAGAACCCTACTCAGATTAATTTCTCCTCGTTTTGAGTATGACTAATTTTAATTTCTGTCTGTTTTGGGTTTCATTTATTTATTGATACTGATTTGTGGTAGTTGTATGCTTGGTAGATTATTTGATTCTATTTTTGTTAATTTTTGGTTTAATGGAGTTCTTTACTATTTTTGAAAAACTTATTTTGTGGAAAAGTTTTTTTTTAAATTAATTTCTGCTCGTTTTATATTGACATAGTCTTTTTCAGGGAGAAAGACTGAGCCTCTTCTAGAGTTAAACTACCATCCCTTCCATATAACCTTAAATACCCCCTGGGCATAACTTACAACCCTTGCCCCTAATCTCTGGGTTTTTTTTCAACCCCAAAAGCCTTGTTATATCATATTTAGATTATTTTGAATAGAATGTCTATCTCAATATTTCTATAAGACCCATTTTGGGACAGTACGACGTGTGTGTGGGGGGAGGGGTGGCTGCCCTTCGATCACTTTGACTCTTAAAAAGAGCACTAGAGCTTCTGATTCCCAGTCAAATGAGGCCCCTCCGAAGTTTTTATGACCTCGCTTTCTATAAAAACCTTATATGTCCCCAGGGTTTAACTCACAACCCTTGCCGTGAGGCTGGGGAGGGGGGATCTTTTCTCCTCAAAAACATAATTTGCGGACCTTTCTGATGCTCTGAACAAAATGACTACTCAAAATTTTGATTGTAAGTGTTTGGGAAAATGCTGGGCATGGGGGGGGGGGCATTTGCCCTCTGATCTCTTTTGACTAATAAAAAAGGCAATATTCATCTCAATTTCCAATCGAAAGAGCCCTTTCTGAAGACTCTACGACAAAACTGTCTATAGAAACGTTATATCCCCCAAGGGCATAACTTGGGACCCTGGTCTTGAGGGCTATGGGGGAGGGTTGTCATCCTCAAAGACACGATTTCTAGAATTTTCAACTACGTGGAACAATATAGCCATATCAAAATGTTGATTGGAATTGTTTGGGGAAATGATGGGCATAAGACGGGGGGTGATTCTACCTCCGATTACTTTCGACTATTATAAAAGACAATAACCCTCTCAATTCCCAATCCAATGACCACTTTTTGAAGTTTTTACGATACAAAGTTTTCTATAAAACATTATATGCCCCCAGGGTATAACTTACAATCTTAGCCCTGAGGTCTCTAGGGGGGGGGGGTTCATGCTCAAAAACATAATTTCCAGACCCTGTAACTACGTTCAACAAAATGGCTGTAGCAAAATGTTGATCGATAGTGTTTGGAGAAATGATGGGCGGGGGGGGGGGAGAAGTCACCCTCCGATCGCTTTTGACTAGGCTATTAATAAGGGCACTCGCCATCTGCATTCCCAATTAAATGAGCCGTTGTTGAAGTTTCTACGACAACGCATTCTATAAAAACCTTATATGCCCCCAGGGTATTACTTACAACCTTATACCTACAGGCTGGGGGGTTGTCATCCTCAAAAATATAGTTCACGGACCCTTCAACTACGTTCAACAAAATGGCTATAGCAAAATGTTGTTCGGAATTATTTGTGGAAATGATGGGCGTGGGGGGGGGCATTTGCCCTCCAGTCACTTTTCGCTATCCTTAAGGGCACAAGCCTTCTCATTTCCCAATTAAATGAGCCCTTTTTGAAGTTTCTACGACCATCTAGTAGTGTCAAGGGTTAATTTAAAGCCGAAATATCGGAAGGGTAGCTACATCCCGGGAAGTTATGATGCTGGTAGACTCCAGGATGAAAATTTGAGATAAACTTTCCAGGAACAGTCGAATACTAAACTCGAGTGTTTAAAATTTGATAATGTGGAATATGGCTGGAATAATTTTAGAAAAATAATTTTTGAAGTTGCTGAAGGTGCACTAGGGAAGAAACCTAAAACTGCAGCTAAGAATATTAGTGAAAAAGCTTTATGTGTAATAGAGAGAAGAAAGGACTTGTATGGAAATTATCTGAGTGATAGACCATATGAAAATAAAAGGAATTTAAATAAAGTGGAGACAGCAATATAAAATAAACTAAGTACGTGTGAAGTTGATGACCTTGCTAAAATTGCCGAGGATCAGGAAGATGCAGCAAGACGGCATAATAGTAAAATATTGTACTGTCACGTTAACAAATTGAGAGGGAGTAGTGAATCCAGATTTGGCCCAGTTAAAGATAGGAATAAGGTCGCAATTAGCGGTAAGGAAAAAACTAAAGAGAGATGGGCCGAACATTTTGAGAATTTGCTTAACCGAGATAGAGGTGCAGGAAAACATATAGAGGAAAATGCAAAAGTTTGTGATACCTTGGATGTGAAGGAAGATTTGTTCTGTGAGGCGGAATTAGCAACGGTACTAAAAGGATTAAAGAATAATAAGGCTCCAGGTGCTGATAGGGTGGTAAATGAGTTTCTTAAATACGGTGGCTCTGAGGTTAGAAATAAGTTATTGAAGATTTTGAATATGATTTTTAAAAAAGGGGAAGTACCTAACGATTTTAGGAAAACCTTAATTAAGCCACCTTATAAAAAAGGTGATAAAAGTGAGTGTGGTAGTTATCGAGGCATTAGTCTGGTCTCTGTAAGTAGTAAATTACTTAGTAATATGATACTTTTTAGACTTAGAGATGCCATAGACAAAGTTTTAAGAGAAGAGCAGTGCGGTTTTAGAAAAGGTAGAGGATGTGTCGACCAGATTTTTACTCTTAGGCTAATAATTCAGAAGTGCCTGACTTTTCAAACACCTTTGGTCCTCAGTTTTATAGATTATGAGCAAGCGTTCGATTCTGTTGCTAGAAGAGCTTTAGTAAAGGTTTTATCCTTGTATGGTATGCCAGAGAAATACATTAAAGTGATTAGTGCTATGTACGAGAATAACACTGCTGCGGTTAAGGTAAGAAATGAGGTTAATAGCTGGTTTTATATTAAATAAGTAGTTAAGTAGGATTGTGTTCTATCCCCCTTTATATGGATTATTTGATGAACTTTGTTCTAAGGAGCACAGCAAAGGCAATGGGAGAACACGGAATCAAATGGGGAGGAAAAAGTCTCTTGGACTTGGATTATTCTGATGATTTAAGCATCCTAGATGAAAGTGTGAGCAAAATGAATGAGGTTTTAGAGGTTTTGCGAGTTCAGGGTGCTAGAATTGGTTTGAAAAATAATTTTAGGAAGACCAAGTCACTAAGGCTAGGAATAGGTGAAGATGAAAAGGTGACGTTGGGTAATGAAAAGATTGATCAGGTGGGCAGCTACACTTACCTTGGTAGTATTATTAGTAAAGATGGTGGGAGCAGTGAAGATGTTAAAAGTAGAATAGCCAAGGCTCAGGGTGTTTTTTCACAGTTAAAAAAAGTTTCGAAGAATAGAAAGATAAGTCTGCAAACCAAGATTAGAATATTAGAAGCTACAGTGATGACAGTGGTCAAATGGACGCTCCGAAAAGCGGATGAAGATTTGGTAGATGTTTTCCAGAGAAATTGCTTAAGGATTGTTCCGGGTACCCGGCTGACTGACCGTATTTCAAACAATAGGCTATACGAAAAATGTGGTTCAATACCGCTCTCTAGGGCTATAATGAAATAAAGGTTGAAGTGGCTAGGGCACGTTGTGCGGATGAAGGATGACAGATTGCCGAAGGTTGTTCTTTTCGGCCAACCATCTAGGGCTAAACGGAAAGCAGGTCATCCCCGTCTAGGGTGGGAGGACGCCATAAAGAAAGATTTAAAGGAAATGGGAACTTTGTGGGCGGGTGTAAATAGGGAGGCTTTGAATAGATTGGGGTGGAGGAGGAGCGTGCGTAGCTGTTTTGGCCTCAGGCGGCTTGGTGCTGCGGTGAGTTGTTGGTAGTAGTAGTAGTAGTTTGAACTACGCTGAACCAAATGGCTATCTCAAAATTTTGATTGAATGTGTTAGGGAAAATGGTGGGCGTGAGAGGGGGGTCTGTTGCCCTTCAATCACTTTCGACTTTTAAAAAGAGCACAAGCTCTCTCAATATCCAATCGAATGAGCCGTTTTTTCAGTTTCTACAACACCGCTTTCTGTAAAACCCTAATATGCACCCAGAGCACAATTTACCATCCTTATAAACAATAAGTAGAACAACAGGGAAATTTTTATACAATATAGTGGAACGCAAGTTTAAATGAATATTTCGACTCTATATCCAAGGGCCGTCCTCAGCAAAACAAACGAAAAAAAAAATATCAAAAATTGGAAAAAATTCGAATTTAAAAATTCGATCATTAAAACTGAAAAGTTTTTTAAAATTTTCAAAACAGTCCTAGCATCATTACTTCAAGGAAGTTCAACCAGGACTGGTACACCAAGCGAAGTAGAAAAAGACAATTCATTCAAATGGAATAAAAAATACTTACAGACAAGCTCTTAAAGCTAATCTGTTTTTCTTTGCAGCCAGCCTAGAAGGTCGATCCGTAACAGGTTCAGTGGAATTATTTACTGGTTTTTTAATATAATTAGTTAAATCATTTTTAATTAAATTTGTATAAAGGGCATTAAGCGAATATTCCGCCAAATCTCTATTTAAAGAAATATTACTGTTTATTTTGATTTTAATTTCAATTACCTCTCGAACAACCTGTTTTAAGCCTAAATCATTGCTAATAATGCAAGTTTCTTCAAAAAGCATTTTATGGCTAGGGTTATCATAAATATGACTGCTTAAAGCATAATCAAAAGAAATATTTGTACTATTAAAATTTAAAGCTTAGTTATGTCGTCTTTGTGTTGTTGTAGGCGTTTTTCTAAATTTTTATGGGTTCTACCAGCATAAAAATGGCTACAGTGACAAGGTATTTGATAAACCCCTCTTTGGTGAGTAACTGGGGTTATATCTTTACCAGAGTTTAGGAGATTCATGATTTTAAAATTATTTGTAAATATTACATAAAAATTATTTTGTGTGCAAACTTTTTTTTAAACTTGTAGTGACTTTTGGAACAAATGGAAGGTAAATTATATTTACCTTCCATATATTCTATTTTAAATCCAATCACCCCCCAAAAGTTAAAAGAGGTGTTGTTACACCTCTTGTCGACTGTGCCCTAAACATCTGCTCAGAATCTCACATCAGAAAAGAACTAAATTCTATTAGAGACATGCTTTTTAGGAACGGTTATGCTATTTTCTTTATTAACAATACAATTAGCCGAAGATTGGCAAGTCATTCCCGTAAAATGAAGGGTCTTTTACCATGTGAAGTTACCACCAAGCCCCCAAATATAATTTACCTTCCATAAATTCCAAAAGTTTCAACGCTTTCTATGACAACACTTTCAATAAGAACCTTATATGCCCCCAGGGCATAAATTACAACCCTTGTCCTGAGAACTATGGGGGGAGTGCATCGAAGGAGTTGTCGTAGAAACTCAAAAAAGGGTTCATTCGATTGGAAATTGGAGTGGCTTGTGCCCTTTTTAATAGTCGAAAGTGATTAGAATGCCACGCTTACCCCTTCCAAACCCACCATTTCCCCAGACACATCCAATCAAAATTTTGAGACATTCGTTTTGTTCAACGTAGTTGAAAAATTTAGAAATTATGTCTTTGAGTATGTATTGTTATCAAGACTCTATTTCTAAGAGCATTGGGTAGGCAACTACTGCACCGGTCCTTATTTACAGTTAGCTACAATGAACTGTTTGATACCTTCCCAACTTTAAAAACACTTTGCATCTTCCTTATTTGTCATGGCCCCATCCTTCCTGTCTGATTAAAATAATTCTATACTACCTAGTTTCACGTTTCCTACTTCTAAGATATGAGCTCCTGAAACTCCGAGTAAATCCATTTTGAAGCGTCTGAATCCGTCAGTCTATATGTGGATACGATAGTTATTTTTCAACGTTTTAAAACTCCATGTTGAAATTTTCATATTTCTTTAAATCATTTAAATTATTTTTGCCTTAGGAAAAGCAATGGTCCCAGAACCAGTTCAGAACGGGGACTAGCACACCTTCTCAAGTCTACACGAAAGCATCTAAGCTGACTTGGAACCAAACAGCAAGAAGTCCCTGGGATCTCCAGTTGAATAGAGTTTTTGTGCAATCCTGGGCCCAGCTTGGTCAAAATATGGTTTTTAGCACTGATGCTCTTCTATCAACAAGAGTCCAAATCCTGCACAGACAATTCCAAGCCTATTACCTCCGACTCATTATATATTCATCCCAACTAATATTATACTACTACGGGGAGGTACCCATAATAGATAACTTTACCAGAAGGAGTTTTTTCAGACAAAAAAATCCCACTAAAACAAACCAAATCCAAAAGGAGTATCCAGTCATCAGAACCCATCACAAATGGTGTGTCGTATGCCAGGCTATAATTTCCTTGAGGGATGCCACTCCTCAAGGTCACTCTCCAGTGTGTTAGCCATCGCCTTGCTCGGCTTGAAGCTTAGCGATTTTTACATCCTTTCACCACGTAGAGGTGCGCTGACGTGTTTCCTACGCTACCAAAGGAGGGTGGGAGGGGCGTTAATATTTGGCTCCGAGAACTCAACCACTACGCAAAAATTTCCAGTTTTAGCTTGCCCCATGCTCCCACCTAAAGTCAGCAATAGGCTTACATCTAGAGTCAGAAACACAAACAACGAGGTTCATGTCGCACGTTATGCAAGGCCATATGGGGGGAGGGGATTAGGAGAATCCCCATAAGTGTGTGTTCGACTCGTAAGAACGTAACGAAAACACATATAAACAAAATTTTCAGCGTTTTTTAAAGTTTACCCCCCCCCCCTGAAAAAATCCCTCTCCTGAACAAAATCCTGGATACGGTCTTGGCGGGATGTTTATAATTTCAGACAACTTTGTACCCAAATTCTTTCGAAGACACGTGAGACGCAAAAAGAACTCTGCAAGAAAATATAAGAAAAAAAATAAAAAAACAACATGCATTAACATTTCCTTTGAAGAAACAACGAGAATCTTTCCTTTAGAAATAGTAAGTCCTTTTCAACACATTGTATCTGGTTACCTTTGTATCACGAGCTGGTCATTACTTACAGTCCAATACCACGAACTGTTTGAATCCAACGTCTCAAAATCCTTCAAGTTTAAAATTTCCAATAGAAAGGTCCAAGGACCCAAGCCCATATATAAAAACTGCAAAATTTTCAGATTTTTTTTAGAAGGATTACAATGGACACGGTGCTGTTTTTTTTCTTTTTATTTCATTTTCCACAGTGTTAGTCTTATCAAACCATTTGTCCTGGAATACTGGAACAGGGTTCATTCAAATATAAAGTCAAATTTCTAGTACCCTTTTTAATTAGCACAAGAAATAGTGCTACAATAAAAAAGGCACTTATCTGCCAAAATTCTGAGATGGGCCATCAATTTAGAGCTACTGAAAAGCTAGATTTTTACCTACCGAGTCTTAGAAGCCATAATGCCGAGTGGTGGCACATTTGTTCTTAAGGGTTGATATATACATGCAGACATTAGCTAACGAGGAGGAAAGCCGTTGTCTGGTTAAGAGGAAGGGGACCTAAACCCTTAAGAAGTATAAGCCCAATTTTTTGAACTTCCAGTGACGATTCGGACAAAAACAGGTAGGGGCGGGTGAATGATTTCCTCTATATTTTCCCTTCGCTCTAAGGAATATTTTCTGAATTAACCGCTAAAATGGGTGCTGCGAGGTGAACAGTTTATAGGACTATGTAAGATTTAGCTTAAAATATTACTATCGTAGAGAATATTACTACTTAGACAACACTGCCTTTCTATTTACAAAATTTAACAAATGAAAATATAGAGAAAACGGGTATAAAACTTGAACAAAGCAGTGGAAAAACAAAACAATTTGAATAATAAATAAACCTGAATATTTCGACTTCACATTCGGAAGCCTAATGAAATAAGCTAAATGAAAAAAAAAAAAAACACACAAGGAAAAGGAAACGAAAAACAAAAAATAAACAAAACTCGCATCTTAATAACACCGAATATTTACATCCGAATTCGCAAAACAGTGTGACAATTAAGGTTGAACCTGGTATTGTTTGGTAAAGAAAACTAGCAAAGGTTAAACAATATATTTGTTTGTAAAATTTACGCATACCCAAGGTTCAAAGAGTTATAATTAGGGGAGACCGGGGCAATATGGACACTTGGATAATATGGACACCCCACTCCTATGCACTCCAGGTGACTCTGGGCTAAAATTCATTATAGCCAAAATAGGTGACGTTAATGGTAGAGACACGTGGTAAATGACTTCTGTGATTTAGATTACGCATTATTTTCTGAGAGCATAAATTTAGAATTTTCAATGATGAAGTAAATTTCTTTGTTTTCACTGAATTAAAATTTTCAGCAAGTTTAGTTTCAGTGTTTAGTTTCACAATGTGTTTAAGGTAAGTTCAAGATAGTACTGCTTAATCTAGGCATTGGATACTTATAATTTGAAGCGGCACTCCATGGAGAGGACATATTTTAATTTTTTTATTGTAACTGATTAAGGGGCAATATGGACACCAAACACCAGGGTAATATTGACAGGGGTGTCCATTATGCCCCAATAGCAGCAAAGTCTACCCCACATATAGATTATAATAGATAATTCTGTTTTCGATGGCAAAAACCTATCTAAGAAAGTCAACCAGGGGCTTAACAGACGGGCAGACGATTAAAAAAGCTTTGCTAATGGTTCGCAGTGGTGTTTCCAAGAAGAAAACATCAAAGCAACTCAACATTCATCGAGCAAGCCTGATAAGATGGGTAGAACTTTGGAAGGAAGTACCTTTAAATGAACTTCACAGTAAGGAACCAGAGGTATTTAAAGCGGATAAAGGCATTAAAATGTACGAAGTGGTATTAAAGAAAACAATATAGCTAATTATCTGGAAAACGCTAGTAAGCTGCACTACGGACTCAGCCCAAAACAATGTAGTATTCTAGCCTATCAATTTGCAAAAAATGAACAGGAATAAGATTCCGGACAGCTGGGAAAATAATAAATTGCTGGTGCAGATTGGTTTACGTCCTTCCTGAATAAAAAAAAAAACAAGTGT
Source organism: Artemia sp. Qi Xiang Cuo (assembly GCF_049724085.1). Lineage (NCBI taxonomy): Eukaryota > Metazoa > Arthropoda > Branchiopoda > Anostraca > Artemiidae > Artemia > Artemia sp. Qi Xiang Cuo. Next base: position 63,798,976 of record NC_142801.1, read on the forward strand.
GTCTATCCGTTCTCCTCAGGCCACTGCCATTGCTCGGGCAACAACATTAAATCAAACAACAGTCAATGAGTTTTTTGACAATTACTCAGCTATATTAGGAAAGGAGAAAATTTAAACTTCTGCTATATGGAATGTTGATAAAACTGGTCTTACAACTGTGCAAAATCCTAAGAAAGTGTTAGCTCCAAAAGTTGATAAGAAAGTTGGTCAACTAACATCAGCTGAGAGGGGTGAGTTTGTAACAGTATTTTGTGCAGTTAGTCCTAAAGGTGTAGCGATTCCCCCCATTATGGTCTTTCCGCGTATTTACTTCAAACATCGTATGGTCTCCAGTGCCCCTACTGGCACAAAAGGTGCTGCTTATTTTAGCGTATATAGACTGTTGAAACCTTTTCAGAACTTCTCAAACAGTTTCAAAAGGACACATGATGTAGCCTTTCCTCGAAAATCTTATTGGCTTTATAAAACACATATAAACTCTTATCGTATGGACCACCATGTGAGCCATACCAGTCCGGAATCAGTAGAATATGCTAAACTGAATGGAATTGTAATACTTGCTATCCCACCACACACAAGTGAAAAGCTTCAGCCCCTTGATAGTTCACTCCAATAAAGCTGCCGATGTGTGGATGCTTAACCATTCTGGTCAGCTCATCAGCGTTGATAATATTGCAGAACTGCTTGGCACTGATTTCCCACAGGCCTTCACACCACAGAATGTTCAGTCTTGCTTCAGAGTTTCTGGAGTCTATCCCTTCAACTGTGATATTTTTATGGATGACGAATTCTTGAGCTCCTATATCTATAATCGTGCAGAACCAGCCATTCCGAGTATTAATCTTATGAAAGTAATAATCTGTCAAAATCAAGCACATCTTTTAGTGCATCTTCAGAATTACGATCAAAAACGCCTGTATGCCCAAATATCTCCTCTGTACCGTTTTTTCCTCACCCTAAAGCCATTGTTAGAAAAAAATATTACCAACCATAAAAGGACCAAGAGCATTATAGTTACTGACACCCCTATTGAATATCAACTGATGAAAGAATACGCTGAACAAACAACAAGAAGTAACAAGACAAAAATTAGCAAGAAAAAGGCGGAAAATGCCCTGAGATTTGACACCAAAGAGAGTAGTCAGGATGAAATGGAAGAAGAATTCCATCTAAGTCACCTAAATGATGAAAGCATGCATGCAGATGTTGTGGGAGACATTGACTATGAAGAAGTTAAAACTGATGACTATGTACTTGTCTTAGAGGGAAAAATATGGAAAATTCCAACTACTCAATTGGAAAGATAGTTTCACTGGAGGAAGACAAAAATGAGGTACTCTATTTGAAAAGACGTCTTCCTTTCATGAAGTTTACGAGAAACAGATCAGATTTTTACAATCGAAGGAACAAGCATCAAAATGAAACTAGGGAATCCATCATTTACTGGTGGCACTATTTGACAAGCAGAAAAACTTGTTTTTCAAGAGACTCTGTCCCAATTTGATATCAAGTAGTCTTGTTTGCGTAAAGTACCACAGCTGAACAGCTGAGCTGACAGCTGAATATTGCCTAAGTTGTCACTGCATACCTAGTTGTTATATATATTCGATACATTTTTAATAAATAACCAACTCTTCTCTTTCTGATTTCTTATGCTTCTCTTTTACTCTCTTTTTTAATTCTGGTTTTTACTCTTCTATTTCTGACTTTGGCAACCCAAGGTATAATGGACATCAGTGTCCAAATTACCCATACTAAGTGCTCATTATAACCCGGTAATCCAGGTATATGGACACTTTTGCCACTTTTCGTTGGATCACTTCCCATTAGAATCTGGTAAGAGGTATAAGTTTGGTATGAATAGCTCAAATAAAGCTCACATACTAAAGTTTATGTTGGTAGAATCGGATGTGCAAAAAAGAGTCTTTCTGAAAAGTTATTTGCAATCCTGTGAAAAAGTGTCCAGAATGCCCTGGTTTCCCCCAAATGCAATTGAAACAGTTTATCCATTTAGAAGAAGATTCTTTCTTGTGACCTTTAATTAATTAATATATCAAGCCACAATGCTCTGTAGAGGGAATCTAAGGTTGTAAGTGAACACAGGTCAAGAATGGAATGGATTTTTAATTTGCTAATCTAGCTAAGGTACGTTGACTCTTTACACTATAGATGTCATCCTGACTTTTACTTATAAGATTGACACTTGTTTAAGGAACCTTGTTTAACATGTTGATGTGTCAGTTATTTGAAATTTTGACTTGCCCTATAATTAAGCTACTGCAAATAGGATCTCTATTGATAACTTTTTTTTTTAATTTCCATTATTTCTCGGAAACTTTTTAAATGTCCTACGGAAGCATCAATTATTTTCGTTTGGTTAAACGCCTAGCCCTGATCTATCTTTCTAAAGCCTAAACGCCTAGTATACCCTTAGTCAGAATGGACCCCTAGTGCAATGCTGCCAACAAAATATAAGGGAAAAGATCTAAATCAAAGAAATCCAAATAGGAGTCCCTTCTTAAAAGCCTTCTGAAATGGAGTTAAAGGAGGGGTTCCCAAAAGCCCCCGTGAAACTGACTCTGGAGAGAGGACCTCGCAGGACTAGAAAACTCAGAACTATGATTTTATAAAAATGACAGTGTCCGTATATCTCCTATTCAATGTGATAAAAACCATATGTCCTTATCTGTCTTTCTGTAGACTAAAAACCTAGAATGCCCTTAACTATCTGTCTACAGCCTAAACGCCAAGTATGTTCTTAGTCAAAATGGCCCCAGGATGCAATGTTGTTCGTATCCTTACCCCGGGTTTATCGAAGGTTAAAGCCAAAATCATAGGCAGTGCAATAGCGCTGCCTAAGTAAAGAGAAATTTGGGCACAATGTATTATTGATTTATTTTTTGTTTTTTTTGGTTTAGACCAGGGCACTTCATGTCGAAGGAGTCGTCGTAGAAACTTCTAAAAGGGCTCATTCGAGTGGAAATTGAAATGGCTAGTGCCCTTTTTAATGGTCGAAAGTGATTAGAGGGCAACTAACCCCCCTCCAACACCCACCATTTCCCCAAGCACATTCAATTAGAATTTTTGATGGCCATTTTGTTTAACATATTTGAAAGATTATGTCTTTGAGGATGAACCCCCCCCAGCCCTCAGGGCAAGGGTTGTAAGTTATGCCATGGGGGCATTTAAGATTTAAGTAGAGGAGGGGGTGTTACTCGTGACGGGGCTCCTTATATGGGCATAGAATACTGACGGGGGCTCCAAATAAGGGCATAGCCTCCCTAGGGAGAACACGTGGTTAATGGGGTCAATGACCTCTTTTTCCAAGGTCGAGTTATTTGATGTTTCTATGTGTAATAGCTCCGGGGCGAAGGTTGCACATGCGCATTGAATTCTAACGGAAACAATGTTATTGATCTAGGACTCGAGGGGGAAGTGAATTTCCGAGAACTTGATTGCGTAATCGATCGTGAATGTCATGGGGTCCAGACATAGTATTTGTTGTTGTTGCGCTGAGAGCGTGCACTTACAACAACAACAACATCGACCTTGGAACACCTGTGCTGTCGACCTCAATTCACCTATCGTGAATCAATAATTCCCCTTAGAAACAACAAATTAATTTCCCTTTCTTGATAGATCAATCAATCAATGACATCATCTGTCAGACTTTAAAAATTTTCGCCTAGAAACATTTCTCCAGGAATAGATCCAAATCATTAATGTCTTTGCCTCGGGAACAGTTCTACTGGTCGAACTCCAAAAGATATTAATATCCAAAGGCCATGGAAACAATTAGGCAAGAAACATCTTAGCGATGAATTGTTTTAGCGCGCGAAAAGGTTTCTTATTAATTTGAAATGTATTAGCGCAGAGATGTCAATAACAAAGGAACACGCTGAATTTACGTTTAGGGATTATTTGGGCGAAACTGTTTTAGACAGGCTATGGAACTATTTAGACAGGCTATGGAACTATCGGCGAAACAGATAGAGACATTTGAAAAGAAGATTTTTGAAGAGATTTTAGAAGAGAATTTAATTGTGAAACTCTATTGTCGTTATAATACACAAGTTTCATTTGAACAGTGTTGTGAGGTCCTCTAACCCAACCCCAAAGGGTTCCAATCCTCCAACCACCACCCCCAAAGAAGCCCCCGGGCCGCCAAGGCCCCCCAAGCGCCCCCAGGGCCCCCGGCGCCCCCAAAGGCCCACCCAGACCCCCAAAGACCCTCCCCGGGCCCCCCAAAGGCCCATCGAGCTACCTAAGAACCAACGGGGTCCCACAGGCCCTCCACCGGTCCCCAAAAGTCCCCCAGGCACCCCAAGGCCCACCCTGGTATTCCCAAAGGCCCCTCGGGCGCCTAAAGGACCACCGGGGGCCCCAAGGCCCCCCCCCGGTCCCCAAATGACCCACCGGATCCCCAAAGGCCCTCCGTGGGCCCCAAAGGCCCTCCCGGGGACCCAACGACCCTCCCCCGGCCCCCAAAGGTCCCCCGGGCCAGAGAAGCGCCGACGGGATGCGCCGTGGGCCAGGATAGTGCCGCAGGATGCGCCGCAAAAAAAAAGTAAACTAAAAAGTAAAAATTTCGAAATGTTATCCCCCCAACGCCCTCCTCAGTCCCCCAAAGGCCCTCCCCCGGTCCCCAAAGGTCCCCCTGAGCTCCCAAAGGACCACCGACCCTCAAGGGACCCACAGACCCTCAAAGGCTCTCCCCGAGCACCCGTCTTTCGTTGATGTGTGTTGTCTGAAACCTATGATTTGGGATGTGTAGTTTGCTACTTCAGGCTTTTCTGAACTATGGTTTCCTAGTATTTCCTAGGTGAATGTTGTCTGAAACCAATAGTTTGGGATGAGTAGTTTGCTATTTCAGGCTTTTATGAGCTAGGTTTCTTAGCCTTTCGTTGGTATGTGTTGACTGAAACTTATGATTTGGGATATGTAGTTTGCTATTTTTGACTTTTCTGAGTTGGATTTCTTAGTCTTTCATAGGTGTGTGGTGTCTGAAACCGATGATTTGGGATGTGTAGTTTGCTATTTTCGACTTTTCTGAGCTGGATTTCTTAGCATTTCATCGATCTGCGTTGTCTGATAAGTCTGGTGTGGGAGGTATAGGATGCTAGTTAAGGCTTTTCTGAGCTAAGGTTTCCTAGTAGTTCTTAGGTGACTGTTGTCTGAAACCAATAGTTTGGGATGTGTAGTTTGCTATTTTTGACTTTTCTGAGCTAGGTTTCTTAGTCTTTCGTTGGTGTGTGTTGTCTGAAACCTATGATTTGGGATATGTAGCTTGCTATTTTTGACTTTTCTGAGATGGATTTCTTATTCTTTCATAGGTGTGTAGTGTATGAAACATAGGATTTGAGGTGGGTTTAGTGCTCATTTTGACCTTTCTGAGCTGGATTTCATAGGGAATCATAGGGGTTTGTTGTGTAAGACATATAGTGACTGGTGACTACTTTTCTATTTTTGAATTTTTATTCCTAGGTTTTTTATACATTCTTAGGTGAGTTCTGTCTGAAAACTAAGATTTGGGATATCTAATTTCCTATTTAATACTTTTCATATCAGGATTTCCGAGTATATAGTATTTTTGTTGTGTCTGTAACCTATGATTTGGGATGAGTTGGTTGCTCTTTTTTTGACTTTTCTGAGCTGGATTTCTTAGCCATTCGTAGGTGTGTGTTGACTGAAACCAATGATTTGGGATGGTTAATTTGCTATTTTTGACTTTTCTGAGCTAGATTTCTTAGCCTATCATATATGTGTCCTTTCAGAAAATTATGATTTGGGAGGTGTATTTTGCTTTTTGGACTTTTCAGAGCTAGGATTCTTAGTCACTCATAGGTGTTTGTTGTCTGAAACTTCGAGTTTGGGGGGAGTAGTTTGTTATTTCAGACTTTTCTGTGCTAAGGTTTCTTAGTATTTCGTAGGTGAATGCTGTCTGAAACTTATGATTTGGGATATGTAAATTACTATTTCGGGCTGTTCTGAGTTGGATTTCTTAGTCTTTCATAGGTGTGTAGTGTCTGAAACCTATGATTTGGGATGTGTAGTTTGCTATTTTCGACTTTTCTGAGATAGTTTTCTTAGACTTTCTTAGGTATGTGTTGTCAGAACATTATGATTTGGGATGTGTAGTTTGCTATTTCAGGCTTTTCTGAGCTAAGGTTTTCTAGTATTTCGTAGGTGAATTTTGTCTGAAACCAATAGTTTGGGATGAGTAGTTTGCTATTTTTGACTTTTCTGAGCTAGGTTTCTTAGTCTTTCGTTGGTGTGTGTTGACTGAAACCTATGATTTGTGATATTTAGTTTTCTATTTTTGACTTTTATGAGCTGGATTTCTTAGTCTTTCATAGGTGTGTATTGTCTGAAACCTATGATTTGGGATGGGAGGATTGCTACATTTGACTTTTCTGAGCTGGATTTCTTAGCCTTTCATAGGTGTTTGTTGTATGAAACCTATGGTTTGGTATGAGTAGTTTGCTATTTTTGACTTTTCTGAGCTAGGTTTCTTAGCCGTTCATAGGTTAGTGCTGTCTGAAACCAATGATTTGGGATATGTAATTTGCTATTTCAGACTTTTCATAACCGGATTTCCTAGTCTTTCATAGGTGTGTGGTGTCTGAAACCTATGATTTGGGATGTGTGGGTTGCTATTTTTTGACTTTTCTGAGCTGGATTTCTTAGCCATTCGTAGGTGTGTGTTGACTGAAAACTATGATTTGGGATGGTTAATTTGCTATTTTTGACTTTTTTTAGCTAGATTTCTTAGCCTTTCATAGATGTGTCCTTTCAGAAAAATATGATTTGGTGGGTATAGTTTGCTTTTTTGACTTTTCATAGCTAGTATTTCTTAGTCAATCATAGGTGTTTGTTGTCTGAAACTTCGAGTTTGGGATGAGTATTAGGATATTTCAGACTTTTCTGAGCTAAGGTTTCTTAGTATTTCGTAGGTGAATGCTTTCTGAAACTTATGATTTGGGATATAGTATTTCGTAGGTGAATGCTGTCTGAAACTTATGATATAGGATATGTAAATTACTATTTCGGGCTTTTCTGAGTTGGATTTCTTAGTCTTTCATAGGTGTGTGATGTCTGAAACCTATGATTTGGGATGTGTAGTTTGATATTTTAGACTTTTCTGATCTAGGTTTCTTAGACTTTCATATGTATTTGTTTTCAGAAAATTCTGATTTGGGATGTGTAGTTTGCTATTTCAGGCTTTTCTGAGCTAAGGTTTTCTAGTATTTCGTAGGTGAATGTTGTCTGAAACCAATATTTTGGGATGAGTAGTTTGCTATTTTTGACTTTTCTGAGCTAGATTCCTTAGTCTTTCGTTGGTGTCTGTTGACTGAAACCCATGATTAGCGATATGTAGTATTGTATTTTTGTATGTTCTGAGCTGGATTTATTAAAGTTTAATAGGCGTGTGTTGCCTGAAACCTATGATTGAGATGAGTGATTTGCTATTATTGTCTTATCTGAGCTAGATTTCTTAGCCGTTCATAGGTGTGTTTTGTCTGGAACTTATGATTTGGGATGTGTAGTTTGCTATTTGAACTTTTCAGAGCTATGATTCTTAGTCCGTCATAGGCGTTTGTTGTCTGAAACTTCTAGTTTAGGATGAGTAGTTTCGCTATTTCAGGCTTTTCTGAGCTAAGGTTTCTTAGTCTTTCATAGGTGAATGATGTCTGAAACCATTGATTTGGGATATGTAAATTACTATTTCGGGCTTTTCTGAGTGGGATTTCTTAGTCTTTCATAGGTGTGTGATGTCTGAAACCTATGATTTGGGATGGGTGGATTGCTACTTTTGACTTTTCTGAGTTGAATTTCTGAGCCTTTCATAGGTGTTTAATAAATTAAACCTATTGTTTGGGATGACTAATTGGCTATTTTGATTTGCCTGATAGAGAGTTCATAGTCTTTACTAGGTGAGTAGTGTCTGAAAACTATTATTTGCGATATGTACATTACTATCTCGGGCCTTTCTACTTTCGATTCCGTAGTATTTTGTAGATGTGTGTTGTCTTAAACGTCTGATTTGGGATGGATGGATTGCTACTTTTGACTTTTCTGAGCTGGATTTCTTAGCCTTTCATAGGTGTTTGTTGTCTGAAACCTATAGTTTGGGATGACTAGTTTGCTATTTTTGACTTTTCTGAGCTAGATTTCTCAGTCTTTCATAGGTGTGTTCTTTCAGAAAATTATGATTTGAGATATGTAAATTACTATTTCGGGCTTTTCTGAGTTGGATTTCTTAGTCTTTCATAGGTATGTGTTGTCTGAAACGTATGATTTGGGATGTATGGGTTGCTATTTTTTTACTTTTCCGAGCTGGATTTCTTAGCCGTTCATAGGTGAGTGCTGTCTGAAACTTATGATTTAGGATGGTTAAATTTGCTATTTCTGGCTTTTATTAGCTAGGTTTCTTAGCCTTTCATAGGTGTGTGTTGTCAGAAAATTACGATTTGGGATGTGTAGTTTGCTTTTTGAACTTTTCAGAGCTAGGATTCTTAGTCCATCATATGTGTTTGTTGTCTGAAACCAATAGTTTGGGATGACTAGTTTGATATTTCAGACTTTTCTGAGCTAGATTTCTTAGCCACTCATTGGGGTGTGTTGTCTGAAACTTAGGATTTGGAATATGTAAATTACGTTTTCGGGCTTTTCTGAGTTGGACACTTCTAAATTTTTCCACACACGAAAACTTACACACACAAATGACAAAACTCACACAAACAAAAGAAAAGACCCACAAAACTTACACACACACACACACAAAAACATCAACAAGAACGAACAAAAATAAAAAAAAAAGAAAATTCAAACATTATAACAAAAACTTACCTGTAACAAAATAAATACACACACACTTAATAATACACACACTACCAAAAACTTACACACACACACAAAAACTAAAAAACATACACGAAAACTATCGCACACACACAAACACAAAAAAAAATAAATACAAAAAACTTAAAAAACACAACTAAAACTTACAAGCACAGAAAAAATTAAACGCACACAAAAAATTACTCACACGCGCAAAAACTTACACGCACACACAAAAACTTACACACACACACGAAAACTAACACACACACACGAACACTCACACACACACACACACACAAAACATACAAACACACACAACAACAGAAAAACACACACACACGAAAACTAACACAAACACTCCAAAACTTACACACACAAAAACTTACACACACACACACACACAAAAACTTACACATGCACACGAAAACTAAAATGCACACAAAAACTAAAATGCACACAAAAACTAACACACACACACACACACACACACACACACACAAACACACACACACACACACACACACTAGTCAGTTAGGTTAGATCAGTTAGACTACGTTAAGTTAGATACGTTAGATTAAGTTAGGTTAGGTTAGGTTAGGCTAAGGTTAGCCTACGTCCGCACGCGAACGTAGGCAACCCGAGCCTAACATAACCTACCCAAACTTAACCAAACCTAAATTAAACTAACCTATCCTAACTTAACCTAACCAAACTTAATATAACCTAATTTAACTTAGTGTGTGTGTGTGTGTGTGTGAGTTTTGTGTGTGTGTGTGTGTGTGTGTGTGTGTGTGTATTATTGATGGTGATTGATTGTTTTTGTGTGATGGTATGATAACGAGATATTGTTTATGTGTGCTCTGTTGTGTGTGTGTGTGTGTGTGTGTGTGTAAGTTTTGACGTGTGTGTGTGTAAGTTTTCATGTGTGTGTGTGTTTGTGTGTGTGTGTGTGTGTGTAAGTTTTCGTGTGTGTGTGTTAGTTTTCGTGTGTGTGTGTGTAAGTTTTTGTGTGTGTGTGTCAGTGTTTGTGTGTGTGTGTAAGTTTGTGTGTGCATGTAAGTTTTTATGTGCATGTAAGTTATCGTGTGGATGTGTATTTTTTGTGTATGTTTGTGTGTGTGTGTTTGTTTGTGTGCGTTAGTTTTCGTGTGTGTGTGTAAGTTTTTGTGTGTGCTTGTAAGTTTTTGTTAGTGTTTTTATTTTTGTTTGTTTGTTTTAGTTTTTTTGTAAATGTTTGTTTTTTTGTGATTGTAAGTTTTTGCGTTTGTGTGTTAGTTTTTGCGTGTGGGTTTAAGTTTTTGTGTGTGTGTGTGTGTAAGTTTTTGTGTGTCTAAGCTTTTGTGTGTGTAAGTTTTGACGTGTGTGTGTGTAAGTTTTCGTGTGTGGAAAAATTTAGAAGTGTCCAACTCAGAAAATCCCGAAAACGTAATTTACATATCCCAAATCATAAGTTTCAGACAACACACTCCTATGAGCGGCTAAGAAATCTAGCTCAGAAGAGTCTGAAATAGCAAACTAGTCATCCCAAACTATTGATTTCAGACAACAAACACCTATGATGGACTAAGAATCCTAGCTCTGAAAAGTTCAAATAGCACACTACACATCCCAAATCGTCATTTTCTGACAACATACACCTATGAAAGGCTATGAAACCTAGCTAATAAAAGCCGGAAATAGCAAATTAACCATCCCAAATCATAAGTTTCAGACAGCACTCACCTATGAACGGCTAAGAAATCCAGCTCGGAAAA